>NW_020312044.1:0-142815 GCF_002999335.1 Cyclospora cayetanensis | reverse complement strand
AAGAAGAGGGAAGAATGGAGAAGAAGAGGGAAGAATGGAGAAGAAGAGGGAAGAATGGAGAAGAAGAGGGAAGAATGGAGAAGAAGAGGGAAGAATGGAGAAGAAGAGGGAAGAATGGAGAAGAAGAGGGAAGAATGGAGAAGAAGAAGGAAGAATGGAGAAGAAGAGGGAAGAATTTGTGAGAGGGCTCCCTTAACAGGCGTTCGAGGGATTGAAGCCAAGACGCCTCTTTTGAAGCGCATGGCGGAGAGAAAAGCAATTTTGAAACGCGTAGCCGCGTGTAGAAGAAGAAGGAAGCAGCAGCAGCAGCGTCGGCAGGAACAGGTCGAAGGCGGCTCTGACTATTTTTTTGCGAAAAAAGTCAAAGAACGCATTTTTTCGGAAAAGCCACACTCACATTGCAGCGGCAGTAGAGGCAGCCTTCTCGAGAGCCGCCAGAAGGTCTTTGCGATGAGCAGCGGCTTCATCGGCTGCATGCGCTGCTGCTGCAGCGGCTGCCGCTTGTTCGTGTTGCTGCTCGGTGTGGTGAGCGGAGGAGGGGAGACGACGGTGTGCGTCTGCTGCTGTCGCTGCTGCTGCTGCTCTTGCTGCTGCTGCTCCTGCTGCTGCTGCTCTTGCTGCTCTTGCTCTATGAGGCCTTTCTGCCTTGCAGGCAGGAGGATCTGTCTCTCTCCACGCCAAGGCGGCAAAGCCTTTCGCGAGCGAGAAGCTGCTGCTGCCTGGGATTTCCCCCCACAGCACGCTTTGAACGAACGCATCCTCAGCGGCGAAGACAGCGGCAGCAGCGGCAAAGACCGCTTCATCGCTCCTCGAAACAGCAGCACGAGGCACCCCGCTGAGGCTCCCCCCGCCCCCCCCCGAGGAGGCAGCAGCGATCTCTCCAGAGTCTTGCACAGCGCGGTGCCTCCCCCCTCCTTCGCGAGCCACTGCTCCTGCGGCAGCTGCTCCCTCTGCAGCAACGGCACTCAACGATCTTACGCCATGCAGCTGCTGCGTCTGCTGCTGCTGCTGGGAGTGCGAGGCAGCCACACCAACAACAGCTGCAGCTGCTGCTGCTGCAGCTGCTGCAGCGCCGCTGGCGGCAGCTCCCTGAGGATCGTCCACGTCGACATCGTCGAACTCAAACTCCTGATCTAGATCCCCTGCAGCATGCGACACGGAAGCCTGCCTTTGCTGCTGCTGCAGGTGCTGCTGCTGCAGTTGCTGCTGTCGCTGCAGCTGAACTGGTGCGCAACGTCCTCTCGAGCTGTATGCGTCGTGCTGCATGCATGAAGCCTTCTCCTCGACGGGCGGAGCTGCCGTCTCCGCTGCTGCCCTCTCTTGAGCCAATCCCGAGCAGACAGCAGCAGCAGCAAAACTGTCGGAGAAAGCAGCAGCAGCACTACTCCTACCACCACCAGCATCCCCCCCCTCGTCCCCCTGCGGCGAGAAACGCCCCCAAAAAGACTCCGCCTCCTTTCCGCCGTTGCCTACGACGCCAGCAGCAGCACCTCGAGGCTGTGCAGCTGGCTCCCTCTCCGCAGCTGCATTTTCTGCCTCGCCGCTCTCCATAGCCTCCTCGAATGCCTTCTCGAGCTCCCACTCATCTCCCTCCTCCTCATCCAGTGGCTGCGCTTTTGCCGTTTTTTCTGACGACACTGCCAGTAGAGCTGTGGCTGTGCCTGTTGCCGACAGCTCCGCCGACTCTCTCTGATCCTGAAACTCTTCCCTTTTTTTGGCACCCACTGCAGAGACCAGTGCGCTGCTGCCACAAGCACTCTGCTCACTGCCTGCCCCCCCCCCCTCCGCAGCGGCAGCTTGAGCTGCTGCTGCTCCGTTTTTCGACGGCAACGCAGGCACTGGCGCATGCGACTCCCCTGCATTCTCTGCGGGAACCTCCCCTCCAACGGCAGATGCCAGACAAGCAAGAACCTCTTCAGTCTCACTACTCTCCACTTCCTCCACACCCACTGCACGGCTGTCCACGTAACAGTACGTACAGCTGCAGCTGCGGCTGCTCCCACACCCCATGCCTCGCTTCCTACCCCCCGGCAACATGCAGCAGCAAACTTGCAAGCCTATTGCACCAAGCGTCTGCTGCATCTGCTGCTGCATCTGCTGTGAATGCCAGGAGGCGCTGTTGGGAAAGAGTTCTTCAGGGTTCATCAACAGAGCTGCACACAGCCGTCTTCCGCTGCCGCTCAGGCTGCTGCCAGTGGATCGACGCTGCTGCCTGGCAACGAGCTGCTGCTGCTGCTGCCGCAGCAGCAGCTCAGCCTCGACAGCGCCTGCCTGCTGCAGAAGTGCTCGCGAGCAGGCAGCTAGCTGTAGCAGCAGCCGTGAAACTTGCTGCTGCAGATGAGCGGGCAGCACCAAGGAAATGAGCTGGAGGCTGCTGAGCATGTCTCGATGCAGTCCACCATCGGTGTGAAATCCCAATCCACCCTTCTCCCCCAACTGCTCGAGCAACGCGCAGCAGCAGCTGCTGCTGTCGAGGCTTGGAGAAGCCTCGACTCGCCAGCTGCACTGCGACATCCAAAAAGCCTCATTTCCAGAGCTGCCAGCATCGCTGCCAGAAAAAGCACCTTCAGAAGCAGCAGCTCGCAAGGCTGTGCTCTGCAAAAGACACGTGGTAAGGGGACGCTTTTGCAGCGGCAGCTGCAGCGACTGCATGGCTCCCGACACTGCTGAAGTATGCCCTCCCCCCACAGTTAGGCAGTTTACGGAAGGGAACGGCAGAGGCAGCACACAGCCGACGAGGGATAAAGCGTCTGAGACACACAAAACACGCTTGAAAAATCCACGAAAGGTTTTCATGCAAAGCGACACAGAGAGCGAGAGAGAGTTGGAGAGAGAGAGAGTTGCAGAGAGAGACAGAGAGAGACATACAGACAAACAGACAGAGAGAAGAGAAGAGAATTGTGGACGGGTATGTAAAAGGGGCAAAGGCAACGACCAGCATGCACTGAAGGGAAACACGCGAGAATTAAACGCGATCTTTCATCAAGGCTTGTGAAGGAAAACGCCAGACGGTTCGAATGGCAACACTCACCAGCAGGGAGGAGACGCATATGCTCGTCTTCAAGGGGAAAAGATTGGAAGAAGAAATCAGCATGCATCTGTTCTGACCAGCTGTTGCAACCTCCCTTCAGCAGCAGCTCCTGCCGCCTCCTCGCCACAGTAGCTGCTGTTGCTGCTCTGGCGCTCCTATATCTCCTCTTGAAGCTGCCAATACTGCTGCTACTGCTGCTACTGCGTGCAGCATCGAACCCCCCGCTTTGGCTGTCTGCCGGGGAAGCTCCTGCCGCTTCCTCGGCGACTTCCTTGGATGCTGCTGATGCCTCTTCAAATGCAGCCGCCTTTACTGCACCCTCCGCATCTGAAGAGCAGCTGCCTCGAGCACGCCACAAAGTAACCTGATTGCATCTTCGAACTTGCGAAACGGCGGGAGAAGTTTTCACAGACACAAAACTCGTGCGTGGCGTTGCGCCTCCTGCTGCGCCTCCTCCTGCGATGGCGACTGCAGGACGAGCTGCTGTGCATTCTTCCGGATACAAGTACTCTAAAAGAAAGCGCGTATCCGTGATGCCCGTGGGGTTGTTGTTGCTGCCGCTGGTTAGGGGGCAAGGGGGACTGCCACCCGAGCAGGAGGAGGAAGAAGAAGAGGCACTCCTCGTTCCCCCTTCCCCCCCATGGCGGGTGCGAGTCGGAAGGAGCAACATTTATTTCCAGTTGCGTCAGTACACGCGGTGCGGAGACATGGCAGTGCGTTCAAACTGCTGCTTGAAGGGGGCCGCTGCGGAAGGGGGTGCTCATTCTGCGAGAGAGCGGGAGAAAATCGCCTTACAGAGGGCTATGCGCTGTAGGATCGCTGCTGAAGGGCGGGATTTCTGCCACGCGCCTTGGAGGCTGGTGCTTTCCGCTGACTTGCGAGGATGGCAGACTGCAGTAGCCGCAGAACGGCAAGAGGCGGGTCGGTTGCCAGGCTGCTGGGAGCGTGCCAGAAGTCCGTACAGAGCTTCCTTGCACATGCACGGTTAATAAACGTCGGAAAAATACGCAGAAACACATATTCAGAGTCTCCATGAAGAAAAATCCGCGATACTGCCGCCACACACGCTGCTGGCTGGCAGCAGCCGGACGGGGGGCCCCCCCGGGGGGAGGGCCCCCGTTGTTACTTGCCACTGCTCTATCCCGTCGTGACGGGGAAAGGGTTTTGCAGTGATACACACGAAGCGGTTTTCTTTTGCTCTCTTAAAATGCTGCGCGACGGCGTGTGGCGACGCCTCTGCGAGCTTTCTGCGCTTAGTTGTGGTGATTGGCGGGTGCGCGTGTGTAACACTAGCCCGCGATACCAACAAACCTTTGCCATCAAAAGGCCTCGCCCCTCATGAATATGGCCTTCCGACACGGATTCTTGTCCAAATTGTGTCTTGGCGCCGAGGGATGGGCGCGCGCAACACCAGCAATCTTCCTGCACCCGGAGGAGAAAAATCTTTCCCTGCTTTGCTCGAAGAGTTCCCTTGAGTGCCATGCTTTCCTCCACCCACTGCGAGAAATATGAAAGAAAAAAGCATGCGCAGCGCCTAACGGCCCAACAATGTTCCCACAGAGGGATGGGGAGCTCCGTTCTTCCCTTAGGCACGTCTGTGTCTTCGACTGCTGGGAGCAGCCTCGCTCAGCTCTCTCCCCCGCACACACACACACACATGCATGCATGCATGCGTCCCGGCGGCTCCGTCGATGACGATTTTGAACGACAGGAGGACCCCGAAAGACACAAAACAGCCGCATGCGCGAGGCCTAAGCGCCGCTTGCGCGAGGGTGTCGTTTGGGCTTAGGTGGAAGAATGAGCGTGGGTAGTCTTTAGACAGCAGACTGCGCCTTTTGTGGCAAAAAGTTCTCGAACACTGTGAACACCCGTGTGTCTGCCCCTCGCTTTGGCCATGTCTAGGCCAGCTTAGCAAGCGGGGCAGAGACGGCCACTCGCAGCCTTGCTAGAGTCTCCTGATATTTCTCCCCGTTAGTTGTACTGCCGTGGGGGCGAAATCGTTTGCAGAGCTCACTGGAGCTTGAGCCGCCTCATTCGGCCCCTATTTCAAGCCTCCGTGAGGCACACGGCAGGGGTGAGGTAGTTAGGAAGCAGCAGTAAAAATGCCAATGCGCAGAAACGTGGAGAGGCGCGTCAACGCTTGCCCGCAAATGGGGGCTTAAACCACCCTCGAACGAAGAAGATACCTTCTATGAGGCCAGCTTACAGAGTCTACACGAAGAGAGGCTGCGCCTCTTATCCTACAGCACACGCCTCTACACACGAGAACGGTGCAAACAGACCAAAATCCCCGATCGCTCAGTCTCTCTCTCTGCTCAAGCACAGAATGCATCAAGACGAGGCGAGGCACCCGAGTCAGCCAGATCTAAGGCAGACCGTTCTCTGCAGTGTCTGCCTCGAGCGGCAGCATGCAGAAGGCTTCATCCCCCGATGCCCACGAACAGCCCAACGCAGCTTCGTCGAGGTGGCAGCCGAAGACTCCCTGAAAGACGCAAACAAAGCAACCATCGTCACGGCAAGCCAAGACAACATCACCGAAGGCTTCTTAGACGGCCAGCAGCACCTGCTGCCTCAGTTACACAGGCAGACCACCAGCCCTCAAGACAGCACCAAGTGCAAAGACAGCAGCGCCATCAGAGCAGCACGCGTCTACCTTGTCGCTGCTGTAAGCCACGAGAGGACCATCAGACGCGAGGATATACGGCCATCCTGGAGCAAAAGCGTGACACACCACAAAGACACCCTTCATACGCGGGGAGAGACTTCCGCGTATCGCGACTAATGCGAGCAGCTCCCTGCCATGCGCTTGAGCAGTTCAAGAGGACACAAACTGACTGTCACCGCCCAGATATAGCATATGCCTCGCTCAAGCACAAAACGCTTCCATCCATCCGTTCGGCTGGCTAGCCACACCCAGTAGAGAGAGAGAGAGAGATGTGTGCGTATGCGCAAGCCCGCATTCCCCAGACGCTGTACAGAGCAGGCTGCTTGCCTGTTGTCTACCCACGCTATCGAGGCAACTTGTTTCTCAAGAAGCAGGAACGCCTAGGCAGGGAGGCTGTCTAACCCCTGTCTTACCAGCCGCAAACAGCCCCTTAGAAACTCGTAAAGTCTGCAGCGGCCTAGAACTGAAGAGCGAAAAGGTTCGCAGCCACCCCGCAGCATCCAGAGTCAAGAAACAAAAATCCTGACGTGTGCAGTCCACTGCCAACAGACGCGCACTCTGCCGGTAACGACACTGAAAATACAGCACATACACACACATGCATGCATGCATGTGTGTACACACATACATGGAGATTTCGACACACACACAGACACACACACACACACACACACACACACACACACACAGTTCCTAAGCATGCATACATATATTTATATAGCCATATGAATGTATATATAAACATGTGGAAATAGATGCTTCTATTTGCTTATAAAAGGACAGACGCATGCACGAACATAGATCACAACAGTCGTACAGTCTTCCTTCCTCCCTCCTGCCCTCTACTACTACTACTACTACTACTACTACTACTACTGCTACTACTAACCCCCCCCCTCCCCGCCCAGAATACACACACACACGGCGTATGCTCTGGAGTGCAACCTATGGCACCTTCCCGTTTGAAAGCGTGCTCGATGGCGTGGAAGCTCGTGGCTGCTGCTTACCATGGGCTTCCCAGTAAAGGGGGGAGGCGGCTTCAGAGAACCGTGCAGTGGTGTGTGAGCGTCACCATTGAAGGAAGACAACTGCAGCAGTTGCCTCTGTTGCTGCAAGAGCAGCGAGCAAAAGCGGAAGAACGCTTCTGCTACTCGAAAAGCGAGAGGAGAGCGTTCGAAGAGAAAGAAGGGGTGGTAATGGTTCTTGAGGGAGGTGGTATCTGGACTGTGGTGATGCAGGTGCGTGCTGCTGCTGTTTGCTCGTAGGCTGCCTCGATTTTTTTCAACATCCTGCAGCGTGTGCAGGAGGAGTTCGTCTCCTGCAATGCCAAGACTGTTGCTCCTTGCGAGACAGTCGTTTTTCCGAAGGCCTTTTTCCGTGTCTCGCGCGTGTGTGGGTGAAGGCACGACTGCCGAAAGGGCATTTTCTCCCACATGGACCTCTTTTTCCAAAGGGCGAGGCTTGCGGCTTGCGAATCCAAGAGCGAGTCTGCTGAGGAAATGGGAGCGCCTGCTCGCAAGTGCGTGGTTCAGACTCTGGTGATCCAGAGAGGTCTTCTGCAGGCAGCGAAGGAATATTTCCGGCAGACAGCCTAGAGAGGCCTCTGCCGCAGGTGTCGCAAAGTCTGTTTCTCTGGAAGAGTCGAGTCTCTCGCTTCGCTGCAGAGCACTTGGTCTAGCCAAGGAGATGCCTGGCAATCCAGCGGAAGGGGGGGCGTCTCCTGAGCCGCAGGCAGCAGCGCCAGACGGCTGCCGCTGCTGATCCGTGCATTTGAAGTTCGAGCAGGTGCCAGAGCAGCACTGGTAGCCAGCTGCTGCCGCTTCTGCTGCTGCCCTCCTGCTGAGCAGGCCGAGACTCCGCGCACGGGAGGCGTAATACTCGAAGAAGGGTAGACGCAGATCGTACACGCATATTCCGTTGGAAGCGGAAACCAGCAGAAAAAAGGAGAACAAGAAGCGCGCGTGATTCATACGACGCGGCCCAAGCTGCTTAAATACCAAGAATTCGTCCATGTAGCTGCGTCTCGCAGCACACCAGCTGCAGCAAGAGCAAGAGCAAGAGCAGAGCACCCACACCACACGGCAGCAGCAGCAGCACACGAGCACTCAGTGCCAACAAAAAACTTGCAGACAGCCGATCGCTGCTGCAAAGCAACCCGCGCCCACACACCTCTCCCCTGTAGAAACGGCGGAAGAGGGGAGCACCACCTCTCAGAACCAAAAGGTGGCTTAAGCTTTGCACCTAGAATAGACTAAACGATGTGTCGCCTGCCCTTGTGGCTGTGCTCTGCACAGAAAAAACAACAACCCTACCCCTGACTCTCCTCAACGAGTCTTGCAGCCCCTCGAGCATCCACCACGAACAACCAGCGACGATCGGGCATGCCATCGCCACTGCAGCACCTGTAGCATCCAGACACACACACACACAAAGTGCACAGGCTACTCCACGAAGGCATGCACGAAGAAAAAAAGAAAAAGCACGCAATACGAACAACCCCCTGCCCCTTATGATGCAGATTGTCGCACACCGGGGAGCACGACAGCTCCCGAACGACCCTTCAAGAACAGATGCCAAAAACAGAAGGGAGGGAGACACTCTGTTGCGCTTCAGTGATAAGGGCACACAGACACCGACAAGCCGACGTACAGCAAAAAATCGCCATTGAAATCCAAAGCAATAAAATTCGAGGCTTCCATGCTTCTCCACAACTTAGAAAAGTAACTTGCCTCGTAGCGCTCGTACATATCGCCTTCCCCTAACAAAACACCCCCAAAGCCACACAAAAACACAGGGTAAGCCCAGCAGGGAGGCAGCAGCAGCACCAGCATTTAGCAGCGCAAGCCGAATCTGCAGGAAGCGCGAGGTCAAGCGAATCGCGTTGGATTTTTTTCACTTTGCGTAAAACAACAGGCAACATGGCCTCGGCGGGTGTGTGGGCTATATATAGGCAGGGGAAGGGCATGTGTGTTATGTGTGTATATGTGTATATGTGTGTGTGTATATGTGTGTGTGTGTATGTGTGTGTGTATGTGTGTGTATATGTGTGTGTATGTGTGTGTATATGTGTGTGTATGTGAATATATATATATATATATGTCTCTGTGTGTGTGTGTATGTGTATGTATACATCTATTTATGTATGTGTCTGTGTGTGTGTGTGTATGTGTATGTATACATCTATATATGTATGTGTCTGTGTGTGTGTGTATGTATACATATATATATGCATGTATATATATATATGTATATATATATATATATATGTATATATGGATGTGCGTGTATGTGTGCGGGAGGGGGAACGGGGGGCAACAGCGTCTCTCTGTGCAGCCTCTTAAAACATCGTGCAGCGAGTGTGGTCGCTTATACGCTTACTCAGGTCCATAAGACACGCTGCACCTGTCCCTAAGAGGCATGCGCTATGACACCGCGGAAGCTGCTGCTGCTGCTGCTGCTGCTGCTTGTCGAGTGTACAGTGACCTGCGGCTAGCGCACAAGCCCACGCTTTCTGCAGGTGTTTCCTCGACTCCGTCATACGTTCAGATGCCATGGATAAAGACGCTTCTCTGTGAGGATGCTGCATCTTAAGAAGGATCATATTCGCTAAAGCCTTGCTGCAGTGCCTGTACATCAACTGTAGCTGCTTCGTATCCTCGCAGCGTCGCAAAAGCCGCATGCTAATGGCCACTGTGTTGAAGGAGCTCCGACCCGCGAACAGGGAGAGCTGCTCGCTCCCCATACACCGCAGAGACGGCAGCTTCCACTGCACAAGCTGCACCTCAAAAAATCAAACAAATCCCAAACTAAAGCCCCTTAAGAAACACGCTCTTTCCTGCTTTTTTTTCTAGCTTTCTCCCCTCCTTCCTCGCTTTCTCCCCTCCTACCCATGCGTTCAGAACACTGACGCAATTCACGCTCTAGCTTTCGCTAGTTGACTGCTTCTTCCCACAGGCCGACTGCTATTTCGAGATTAAGCGAAGACAAACTGGCAAGCTTTTTCGTGGCTTACATCAGACGCCCCCATAATTGCCGTGAGGTAGGAACTGTCCACCCAACATATAGCGACGCCATCATCGCTGTACGCCTGCGGCAGGAGCACCTGCCCTTTTATCGCTTCATTCTTCTGAGACTCTCCAAATAGATGCTGCTGTGGCAGCTGCACTGTGGCGGAAGAGTCGGTCCCGTAGAAAAGAGAAAGCCGGCCCAAATATGTGCCAGCAGCCACTCCAACTCTCCTATTAACACTTAGGCAGGCAAAGGGATCCCCTAGAAGGCAAGGCAGCAACAACTGGTGTTGTTCTGCCTTGCCATCGCTGCTGTTGCCGTCCCCTCTAGAAGCGGCGAAGATCCTGGATAAAATACGTGAGAATTTGCTGGTGCGTTGTTTTTCGGGAGCAGCCAGCGCTTCCGCTGCCATTCTATTGCTGCGCCTTCTCCGCACGCTCGTTTCTCCCTCTAGGGATGCAGAGAAGGGCGAATCAGGCCCGTTGGTGCTGCCGCTGCCTCTGCAGCGTGAGACGTAGCTGATGCGACTGCGCTCGCTGCTGCGGCTGCTGGCGCTGCACGCAACGTCGGCTATAGTGGTCGGCAGTGCAATAGCGGCGTCTTCCCCCACTGGTTGGCTCGGGACAGTCGAGGCAGCAAAAGGCAGCAAGATATCAGATGCAAGAGCTAATGCTGGTGGAGAAGTTGAATGCTGCTGAGGGAGAGGGTGCGTTGCTTTCGCAGCAGCACAGGGCAAAACCCCTCCATAGCCACACTGGAGCATCCCCTCCTCCACCGGCTCTTGATGGTCTTGCTGCTGTTTCTGCTCTAGCCGGCGGAGCTCTCATGCAAACAGACGTGACGTTCTGCATGGTTTAGCCACCACTAGGGTCCCCTTACTGGCATGACGGCTGGCATCAAGAGAGTTTTGCCGTTAGAGATGACTAGTTCAGCGTAATTTGTGGTATGGACTACCTATGAATCAGCATTTGTCCGCTGAGTTCGGCACAAACCGCATGACTCGCCAGGTAGACTTGTGCAAACTACGTGCGCCACTGACGAAACACGGGGCAAAAGGCGACTTCGCGTGACGCATTTGGATGCATGAGTCCGCCCATTTCCAAGTTTCCGGGGGATCTTCCGACGACAGTAGTCTCGGGGATTCATGCAATCTTGAGTTTGGGACGGAAGGGCTGTCGGCGCGCTGCGGCAACCAGAGGTTCTCCTGTTTAGGTTCTGGGCTAGGCGGGATGGTTATTTGCGTAAGACAAGGAGTTTATGTATTAGAACAGTGACATATACCATGGAAAAGGTGAAAGAAGTTCTGGCACCTGTGCTGAGGTGGAGGTTCAAACAAGGTGGGGGGTCTTGGAGGCCTCAGAGAGACCTGCTGCTCTTTTTCTATGAGAAATAATTTCTACCGCATCTCAATAAAACAAAGGAAAAAGCATTTCTGCGCTCCCTTCTTCATTGTCTGCACTCGTTCTCGTGCGCTGCAGTTGCGGCCATAACCCCCAATGCCTAGTGTGGCAGTTCGAGAAACTTGCACGCAGAAGGCTTTACACTTCATAGGGGCACCCAATCGACTAACTCTATACTCATGGGGCGTAGCACAAAAGTCTAGGGCTGAAACTGAATCCACACTATTCGTGTATCAAAGACATGGAGCCGTGGTGCGTGCACGGGATAAGTTTGCACTTTCATTCTTACTACAGAGGCCTTCATTACATGAATGCAAAACTCCTGTAATGTCACAAAAACCTGCCAGCGGTCGAATTGACCCCCCTTCCCAAAGCAGTCGTAAGCCAAAAATCTTCCCGGGCAACGAAACGGCCTATCAGATTGGGTTTCGTGCGTTACATTTGCTGCATACTAGGGTTAACTCATTACCGTCATCGTGGAGGCTGCCTGCGGAGAGATAATTTTACAACTGCATGCGAGTGCTTAAGGTGCTCCGCGATCAGGAACACGCGGTATGGCTGTTCCCTCTCAAATCATGCCGGAGCCATGACACGAGAGGAATCAAGGACCTCTTTGGAAGCAGAACTTGAGAGCTTTCCATTAGGTTTTGTGTCGAGCTTGTGACTAAGGGCCTTCGCATCAGGACTATCTCAGGAGTGCTCAATACTCTGCGAATGTCAGCTTTCCGCCCCTTGTGAATCGTCAGCACTTCGTGCAAATATAGCATTCTTCAGCCAAAGTTACATGTGCACTCCAGAGCCTTTTTCCCTATTTCCTATATATGTGGCTATGTATAATTCTTTTGAGTGATTTTACAACGAGCAGTGTAGCTCAGCCCGCTACATAGCACTTTCTAATACACTAGTTCTCTATAGCCGAGAATTAGTGTAAAATTGGCAGAGATTTGCCTGTCGGTGACCGTATTTATTGCAGGATGTTGTTCACTCGTACAAGACGCAATTTTCGCTAGGTGCCGTGTGTAACGAGCTGTGAGTGTTATGAACTGCTGACAGGGTGCTGAATTGTACACCCTAGCTGTCCTCCCTGCACGCCGGAGACCCTGAGGCAAACGGTCAGGGGAAGGAGGACGATCTTTCAGAAAAACTCAAGAACCTTCTATTGAGGGTTTGCATTTAGTCTGGCGTTTTTTGTCACCCCATCGAGACCCTAGATGAAGGGTTGCGAAGAGTTATTCAGATTTGTTGGGGGTTTTAAAAGGCTAATCAATGATTCTGCCGAAAGCGCACAAGCCACTAAAGTCACCCGGTCCATTTTTCTAACATACTAGGTTACACAATAGAAAAGCTTGAAACGGCTGGATCAGGGTGCCTAAATGAAGCATTAAGATTTCTTTACCATTGTGGGTTGGGGCCTCCAACACCAATTGCGTTCCCCACGCACCCGCAGCAATACATCTTGCTCATTTAGCAGAACCATTAGCTTATTTCGCGTGCTCAATCTTTCTACGAATGGCGAGAGTGCGTCTAAACGAACAATAATATACCTAACGAAATGGTCGAGTGACGTGAAAAATCAATGCCCGTATTATAGTCAATACTGGCAACACAGTGGCAAGCGAATAATTGAATGAAAGGCGAATTCTCGGTCTACAAAAGCACAAGCAGTCACAACCTTCTGGATCAACAAAAGCAATTACGACTTAGTTTTACTGCTTGCGTGACTGTGTGTGTGTGGCAAGCCTGATGCATTCAGCGCGCGGCAGTATGCAAGAACCAGTAACCAACGACAAGAATGAATTCGCTTCCTTTAGGGGATTCGGCAAATAAAAGACCTTAGCAGGGTGGTGAGGTAATCGATAGTCAAATTCATCCTGGGATAAGCTTTTATTGTGCTTTTGAAACTAAACAGGTTGTGCCGTGGGAGTTGTGATGCATCTTAGAATAGGATTGCGGTGCGGTGCAGCAATGGCTAGATTCCCTTATACAAAGTGGACACAGTACTAATAGTACAAACAATGGAACTTGCTGTCAGCTGCCTTTCGCACCAGTTAGCAATCACTAGGAGGCTTATTTTGGGCCTCAAAATCCAGTAAGATGTGTGGATATATCTTGAGGGCCTTGTGTTATGTTAAGTTCTTCAAACATTTTGATTGTTCACAGCACCCTTGCGCACGCCCCTGTAAAGACGCTGAAAGCGCTCATTGTTTCCAGGCCAAGATTCATTGTTGGCAATAGGGACTTACGGATAAAAAATTGAGCTCAATAAGAAAGCAAGTAATCCACGCAGTGGCTAAAAAGGAGTCCTAGGAACAGAAGGATCTACTCTCGGGCAGATAGAAGGAGGATATAAACTGTTTTACTATAGCAAGCCTCGTAATTACCACAACCATCATTCTTTGTTCCGTTTTTCCCTCCTTCAGGGCTGTTTCACAGGTTCACAATTTGTTCATTACCCCACAAGTACTGAGCAGCGAAATCTGGAAAGTTCTGCTTAGCTTGGGTGAAGCTATTGAGCCTTCTTTCTTCAGGCTTTCGTTTTGTTAGGCCCATTTGAGGTTTACCTATAGAAAGGATCTGGCCAGTAAGCTGCACTTACCCGATCACTTAAATAACAGAAATACATTTAATGATCCATAAATCTGATCATTAAAGCTTATATTTTTGTTTTGAAGGGGCCCTCAGCACGTGGTCTGCTGAGTCTCTGCGGTGCTCGCT
Source organism: Cyclospora cayetanensis (assembly GCF_002999335.1). Taxonomy (NCBI): domain Eukaryota; phylum Apicomplexa; class Conoidasida; order Eucoccidiorida; family Eimeriidae; genus Cyclospora; species Cyclospora cayetanensis. The sequence goes on along the minus strand of NW_020312044.1, from coordinate 128,996 downwards.
ATGGCGAAGTAGGGAAGGTCACCACCACTGAAGAGCGTAGCCTAGGTGGGGAATCTCTGGACGAAATATGTTGTTAAGGACTTGTGCTGTGAAATAAATTTGAGGTTTATGGGGTGACGTTTCCTTAAACTTTGGAAATGCCCCTTCATCCGTGGAACCTCCGTCGGTAACGCCGGGGGTCGCCGGTCCGTTCAGAAAGGGCACGCAAAATAAGTTCCTTCGTCCTTCCGCTAGTGCCTTTTCACAGAAAGCGTCCGATTGAACAGCATATAGTGCATTCACGAAGCCTCGCTGAGGCGAATTCAGTGATTTCGTAGCCGCTCAGGCCGACCTGCATAAAGAGCTGGCCCACGAAAAGGGTTCGCAGAGCTAACAGCTTGGTACTGTGCTTGGACTGATTGGAGCACACGGTCTATCCCGCGGTGGCGGTCATTCAACATGGTGGGCTGGATGAGAAGCTCTGCTATGCCTGGGATACGCCACCCCACGATAGCACCACTTACTGGCCCTGGGAGCCAGTCCTTCACAGGGGCAGCGGGAGCTCAGGCGGAGGCTGCGCAACTGCCACAAGCAGACAGCTACAAAAGCTGCGGAAGTGCGTCTGAGAGCTACTCGGCAGCGTATTGGACTCCCTGGGACTGCTGCCGGTGTGCGGCGGAGACTCGAGATGCCATGCTAGAGAAGGTTGCTTATGTTTTTGGACGATACGCGCTCCTTGTGTACCGACACCCCTTCAAGGTGCGCAGACGGATAAGCACATTGCACGCCTTTCTTTGCTGTGAAATCCCTTAAACAACCTCCTTGTGATTTCTCAGGTGATGGTGCTGCCTGTTTATTGCAGTTCATCGTCTTCAGCCTGCTGCTATCCCTCAGTCTCTCTTTTGGACTAATCTGCAAGCGAAGCACAACTGACGGAGTAGTTCAGTACACTATTCCCAACAGTCGAGCGCAGATGGTACGGGTCCACCCGGAGTCTTCGCTGCCACTTCCTCCCCGTTCCAGCTGTGTGCATTGCAGGGATTTCGGATCGTCACTACTTTACATCTTGCAACACAAAGGCCTGATAAACTGCCCCTCTTATTATAAGTTCCGTGTGTGTGCAGGACGCCGACGAATTTAGAATGCTATTTCAAGGGAATGTAACGCGTAGTGAGGTTATCCTAATCGCGGCGAACGATGGGCGCAGTAATTTGCTAGAGAAGACCTTCCTTGATGCGGTTTGGGACATGCATATGCGAATCTTAGATATCAGGGTAACCGAAGAAGACGACGGTGATATGCTTGCCAACGCAGCAGCCGATGTTGCAGCGGTCGGAGATACAATAGAACTGCCCAAGCGTCGGTTACAGCAGCACACACCGCGCTTGCAGCATGACGGGGAACTGGCCCCAGCCAGCGGCAGGCATATCCAAGATCTCGCAGGGTGGGAGAGCGAGCAGCAGACCCTACCCAGGCGACTGGCATGGGGAGACCCTGTTGCTGCTATGCAGCAACACTTTGTGCAGGAGCAACTCATGCAACAACAGAGGCAACAGCAAATCCAGCAGCAGTGGCGGCAGACGGGATGGCCAACGACGAGTGGCGGGCGCAGGCGCCGCGAGGCGATGGCTCCACCTGCACAATCAAGACGTCAGCCTCAAACGCAAAATCAGCCGTTCTCGATTCCTCCGTCTACACAAGAAGAAGTGTGCGACCCCGAGAAACAACTGCCTCGGCTTCGAATTACCGGATTGGGTTGTCTGCCTTCATTAGGTCCTGGAGAATATGGATTTCAAAATCTCTGTCTGAAGGATTCCACGGGGGCGTGCGAAGCCCCTGATGGTGTCATTTTTGTATACGGCCACAGACGGTACGAAAACGTATTCTGATTAGGGGTGTTGCAAACAACCACCGCGCGGTGTTAGCAGCAACGAGACCTCTGTCACAGGACATGCGATGCACTGTACTGCAGCTCCATTCTTCGAAAAGCCACATCGATGATTTGCTCTCAGAGAATTCGGCTCCATGGTTGAATACCCTTTACATACGTCGTTCGTGCTCGCTCGAGGGTTCCCCACAGACATGATGCTCTCTCCAAAAGGCCTGCGGTTGACGCCCTCTGGCAAATATGCGACGGGAACGGCTGCCTTATCAATAAGGCAAGGCGGCTGCGCGTGAAGGCTTGCTTTCCTGTTGTGACGGCTTAGTTCATGCAAAAAGCAAGCACATGGTCTTAAATAGAAGCGTGCTTGGTTACACGCTTCCTGCCTTCAGATCCTGGCCCCCCGCGGCCCTTCGAGATAAAAAGAGTTTTCCTTGCAAATGCTGGGGAGCTTGCCTTTCGCACAACTGATGTAGCTGATATCCGCACGATTAGTGTGTTTATTGCACTGTTGGCGGGAGTGTGTATCGCTATTGAGCTAGGAAGATTCGGGTATTCTTTACTGGACTGCACGATGTGGAATGCAGGTATCAGATATCGGACGATGCCAAACTGCGGCCATACGCGTTGCGTTGGGAGCGGCGGCTCTTGCATCTGCTAGAGCAAGAAACATTGCCGGGAGCTCACATAGGGCTTAAGACAGAAAGGAGCCTATGTAAGTTAGCATGCTGCCTTCTGAGTCTGTCCCTTGCCATGCGTGGCAAACTTGCTTTAGGGGGGGTTCGCAGACAAGCATCTGCTGTGCTAGGACTCAGTAAACAGTGAAAGTGCTTTGTGCGTGTGCTGCAGCTGACGAGCTGGCTGCGAGTTCCTCTGCAGGGCAGGGGGGGGAAGCCCTGATGGTGGCTGCTGCAGGGTGTTTGATTGGGGTGTACGTGTGGGTGGTGAATTTTTCCCGGTCTCATTTGCGATCTAAAGCAACCGTTTCTCTGACAGGTGCAGCGGCCGCTCTCTTGGGGTTTCTGGGGGGGGCAGGAGTCTGTTACATGTTTGGGGTGCTAAACACGGGAACTGTAGCAGCAGCACCGCTGCTTGTTGTTGGCATAGGCGTGGATGATACGCTGGTTATCCTGCATTCTTACAGTCTCACGGTGCACAAGCGGTCCGCAGCAGATAGATTGCAGCTCACGCTGCGGGATAGCGGCGTGGGGATCACAATAACGACCCTTACAAATATCACGACCTTTGGAATCGGGGCATTCAGTCCATACCTCGCAATTCAGAGTTTTTGCCTCATCTGTTTATGTGGGCTGTTCCTCGGGTATGTCATGTGTCTCACGTTTTTTCTGGGCTTCCTCGCGTTGGACGCAAAGGCAGAAGCAGCAGGCAAGGTAATGGGCGTCTACAAATGTTACCCCATGGAGGTGATGGCAGATTCTGCGAGGCCTAAAGCAGGAGACGCTTCGAACCCCGGGAATACCCAGCTGAACCAGCCAGTGAAGCAGCAACTCAAAATGCCACTGGGAACCTTGAAAGCGTTACCAACGCTGCAGTACCTCGATAAGACGAGGCTGCCCGGCGCGGACGCGTCAGCTTTGTCAGCTTGCGCCAGCGATATCTTCCAATGCATTACGATGCAGGTAGAGGCAGCACTACACCAGCAGCAGCAGCAGCGTCTTATCGAAGCAGAGACACGCCGCTTGCGGAAGCAGCAACCCTCGAAAAAGAAGCAGCCGAAAAAGGCTCCGAGAACGCGCAAGAAAGCCGCAGGAGGTACACGGGCTTCTGCTTCCAAAGGACGACGCAAAAAAGGGTGCAGATCCAGCGACTCGGAGGTTTCAGAACGGGTGCCTGCGAGAACAAGAAGACAGCCCGCGCGGAAGGTCAATCAAAAGAAGAAGTCTATGGAAACGTTTTGGTCGGCGAGGGCCTCTGCTAGCCAGAAAAGCGGCAAAAAACTCAATAGCCAGTATGGCACCAGTACTAGCAGCCGCAGCTCTATCAAAAAGGTACAGCAACGTCAAAAGCAAAAACGGGCGAAGGTCCTAAGGCCTGCGCTCAAGGGCCGAAAGCAGCAGATACAGCCTGAAGAACCCTCCGGGGAGGGCATAGGCTCGGTGCAGCAGATCGCATCCCAGCAAGTTGCAAAAGAAAGCGGCATAGTGCCCACTCCGCTGCCGTTGTTGCTTTTAGATGGCAAGGAGTCAAAAATAAATGCGGTGTCTGTACGACTGGCAAGGCCACGGGGCACCACCGTGCATTTCTACAGGAAGACCTCCTCCACGGCTGCTGCGCAGGCTCCAAGCTCCACATTGCCAAAGCCTCAGCTTTCGCAGCGAAGTAATCAACAAGGTAGCGACTGGAAAGACCGAATGGTGGTGAACCTTTGCTACGGCTCTGGGGCTGCTGTAGTCGCAGCAGCAGCTGAGGCAGCGGAAGCCGCCTTCAGCACGACAGGAAGGAGCTGGTCCGGAGAACGGATAGCGCGTCTTCAGCTACTGCAACGCCTTGGGAGGGATGGCCTTGTCGAGCCTCAGGGGAATGTTGGCAAAGGCCTCCGAAAAATACTTGTTCGATTTGGCGCACGACTCCTCATGAACCCCTTTTTCAAGTTGATGCTGCTCCTCCTCTTCGCAGGAGTGCTCATTACAGCGCTGATTGGATGCGCACAAATACAGACTGGACTTGATCCTCGAAGCCTTACCAAAGAGGGAACGATGCTCAAAGTAAGCCTGCATGACGCTGACGAAGTACACCCTGCATCTCCGTGAGTCGAAGCGAGATCTGGTAGGAGCGGGTAGGCGCATTTCACTGGACTTCTTCTCCCTTGGAAGGCCCTTTTGATGCTCTGATTTTGCAAAAATACTCATCAGCCTGGGTAAGCGCGTCTGATAGTGCTCCACCTTCTCACGTTCCGGGATGCTTATTTGCAGAGATTCTTCGATATGCAAGAAGAGTACTTTGGAGTGCACGGAGATCCAGTCATGGTGTACTTTAGCCATCCGGAAACCATTTGCGGGGCCGCTTTTCGTGTGAGACTTTAAAATTTGTCAATATTTTGACACATCGGGTTCTGAGGTCAGGCAATTTGGGCAATTCAGCGACTTGGCAACGCCGCGAGGGTCTTTTTAGTACTGTTTATCCTACTTCACGTTAGTGTGGCTGCGCGCCTCTTGGCTCTTGCATGATCAATTTGCAGGTTGAATATGGAAAGCTTCATGAACGCTTGAAATCACAGAAATACACGATGGAGGTTCACGACGGCCTGTCCATGTTTCTGCAGTCGCCGCTCGCCCGAAACGTCCCGGAACAGAGTACCATGACATGCATGCAAATGTGCGATGAACACATTATTAATATTATCGTTTTGTCGGGGATGAGCCACTTGGAATTGCCGCACTCGATGATCAGCTGCTGGGGTTCATGGGAAAATGTGATGCTCCGTGTTTTGTGGCATGCTACCTGCTTGTTGGAGTCTAATGAACAATGCTGTTTTAAGCCTATCCAAGGCATAGCTTGTCTAGTGTTAAGTATCCCCAATAAAGCCTTCACTCACACACGCGCAACTTGAAATTGTACGCCTTTAACCATGCCTAAAAAGCTGCTGTGCATGTAGACTACTTTTTTCCAAGGCCTTGACAACCTGACACCCAAGTTGCACTGGTCCCCCTGCCCCCTCCGATGTTCGTCAGGCTGTATGCGTGGCTTCAGACTCCCTTTGGCTCCAGTTTTGCCAGCTACTTTTCGTGGAGCAGTGGCTTCAGGCTACGTGCCTGGGCGCTTTTGCTGGTGCCCAAGTACTTTCCTAGCACGCAAGAAAACAGCAACTTCATGCACACACTCCGGTGGGGAACATAGAGTCCCCACGCACAGCTAGCGGATCACTGCTTATAAAAAGAGGCTGAAGCCTCCGCATCTTGTTAGTTAGCGCACGAAAAAGGCTCTTATCGTGCTATTTTCAATGCCTGCTGGTGCTGCTATTGGCACTGAACATGTGTGCGTGCTTGTTGGCCATGCGCTCCAACGAGAAGTCACAGTATTTCCCGGTGTTTATCTTTGCTGGCAGAGACGACTTGGCACAATTTCCTCTATTGAATGGGGCAGCGTATAACAGGAACTTTGTGTACTTTGAAAGCGACGATGCGATCTTGCCGCAGACAATTAGCAGCATGGCCAGTGCAGGATGCGCTGTTATTGTGGTAAGCTGCAAGAAAACTCCCCCACGAGGCAGGCATTTTGCTGACTGGCTGGAAATTTTTTTTAGCAAGATGAGGTCATATGCGCAGTCCTTTGGAATGTCAACATCGGAACTTCAGCTATACAATTTCGTTCCAAAAGCGCGAGGCTGTTATTCTTGTTGGTTTGCTTGTCAGGTGTCGTTGTTCTTGTTGCCCTCACTCTGGGGAGCGCTTCTTGTTGTTGCAGTGTTGTTACTCATCGACGTTGTGATTTTGGGCTTTATGGCTCTATGGGGCCTTCCCCTCAACTTACTGACGATGGTGAATCTCACCATTTCCATAGGTACGCGCACTCATATTTAGTCGCCACCGTTAGGCGTACGGCGCTCGTTCAACAAACAGCCCTATTTTCAGCATTCCTCGGAAGTGCTCATGTAAAGACTATAGAGTCTCTTCGTTCTGTTCAGGGTTTTCCGTGGACTATGCAACACATACAACCCACGCCTTCTGTCACTGCATGGGCCAGAAGAGGGGCATGCGGGCCTTTGAGGCGGTTTTGCTTGTCGGTAGTCCGTTGCTCCACGGTGCGATCTCCACCCAACTTGCTGTAGTGCCTTTGGCATTTATTGACAGTCCTGTTCTTGACGTGTTTTTTAAAATGACCACACTGGTGATTATCATTGGAGTTACACATGGGCTGATGCTCCTACCAGTGCTGCTGTCCCTACTCGGCCCCCTTCAGCAGTCGCAACAGAAATTCTTACAGCAACTAATGGTGTTGCAAAAGCAATACGAACAGCTAGAAGATCAGATCGTTGCACGTGGAGGCAGCAGAGCCAACCCAAAACTAAAACAACAACGTAGGGCCCTTCGGCGCCTCATTGAACAGCAGCAACAACCACCCGAGACCGTCAGGGATGCTTGTGTTGAATTCGCCAGGGGCCTGTGTCCAAATGATCCAAAGAACCCTTTTTTACGGAACAGCCGCATTCGCCTATGGGTGCAATCGCGGTGATGCACGCCTGAAGTGATTTCCATATGCCAGTTGTTTTTCTGGTACATATGCTTCCCTTTCAGATCAATCATGAGCTGGTTCTCGGCTGGTTGCATTTGATATTATTGCATTCTTGCTAAGGCTTGAGGGCTAAAACGTTTTCGCATGGGTATTTCACATGCTGTTTGCACTACTTCATCGTCCATATTACGACACAGCAGCCCTCACAGCGCAGGCTGCGACCTCCTTGAAAAGATTGCAAGTGCTGTCGTCTTTTGAATTTGGTACCTGCGCCTCAGACGTAATCTTCTAAAATGTTTCAACAAATTATGTTCTACATGGAGACTGCTCTGTGTGGTAAATGTCTGCAAAGTGTTGCTTTTTTCTTTCCCATTAAATACTGACGTGCAAACCGTTCCTCAAACTTGGGTATGGGAGCGAAAAACCAGTCGAAGCACCTAGTGGATGGTTTTCTTCCAAAGCATTGCAAACAGGTGCCATCTGAAAACAGGTGCCATCTGAAAACAGGTGTCATCTGAGGCCAGGCCAATGTCACACTATCAGAAGCCAGCTTACTTCTGCAGGCTTGTGCACCGAGAGATCCACCGTGCATAGGTTTTTAATATACTTTGCTACTAGCATGTACTCGGGTTTGCTGTAAATATACGTATACTTAGCTCTACTATCCTTCGGTGTATCTGGAAGAGACCTGGTGTGCAGGTCCTATGGCGTTCGCCATAAATTTTGTTGAATAAAAAGGGGTGAGCCTGCAGTATATTGAAACGCGGCTATATCAGTTCATTCAATCCTCTTGAAGGCTGTTCCCACACTTGGCACAGCCGACGCAGGTGTTGTAGCAGCTGCCAGAAATTCGTGTATCCATGTGTGGCGCTTCTGCTGCACCGACTTCGCCAGTCGCTTGAATACTCCCTTTTCTTTCTAGTTTATGAAGGTGACTCCAATACTCGTGTGTACTGCCAGCTAGCAAGTGTTTAAAAGTGCCTCATCGGCTTCTTGATGGCGAGGGGTGTCCACTACTTTCCGATCCAGTACATCCTGGAAGGCACGTGCCTATTCGCCTCGGCACTAAAAACATATTTGGTCAAACCGATACTAAAGCACCTTTATTTACACCCCTTTTAGATAGTTTCCACTTCCCCTTGAGGCCCACAAAACATGCGGGATCTGTTGGACCAGTTTGGTAAAGCTGCGCAGGACTACCTGTTCCAGCATTGTACTGGCAACGAAATAAAACATTTCTTTTAGGCTGGCTAGCGTATGCAAAGCGCAGTGCTTAGCCATCCTTGTGTTCAACGCGAATTCATGAGGAAAACTGGTGCTGCGAAATACAAATGCGCGCTACCTTCGGCAGCCACATTTTACAGAGCAACATAATTAATGCTGAAGAGCCCAAAATCCGGAAGTTTTTGCGCAAGCTTGTTAATTAGATAGAAATCTAACGTAATTCCTTTGAGGAAGGGTGGTCATCTGTAGTGTCCATGCCAGGTGACTGCCCTACACATAGTAGGGGAATGTAGTGAGCCATCTGAACAGCCACTCTTCTTCTCCTGCTTCTATCATTGCTTTTATATTGTCTGCAGGACAAAATGTTGCCATTTTCCAGGCGAATGCATGACCAAAAGGCATGAGCTGCACTTACCTCAACAAGAACTACCCCCATTGCTTCGAAGGAGTCCACCAGTAGCTTCTGCAGTCCAACACATTTGAAGCCGCAAATTCAATTAAATTCGCACAGACATATCGTTGCGTTGCCATCTGATTGCTAGCTAAGCCATAGAAAGGGAATTAGGATGCACCGAGTGCCCTTGCCTCGATCTTCAGTGTCCTGAGCTGCAGGAGCTGGCATCCGGCCTACTCCAGAATTATGCGCGAAGCTACGTGAGGTCTCTAAAGCCAGATAAATTCTATCACATGAGCATAAGCTACATTTTCGCTGACAGCCGGGCTGGATGATGTAGTGTGTGCTGAAAGGGTTGCTGATAAGGCGCCTGGTGGTCATCGGCACCCCTTGACCTCTCTTAGGTCGTTTACTAAAATGATTGTGGCCATGCGCACCTTATCAGACTATTGAAAAGCTGCTTTCATGGAAGTAAGCGCGCAGGAAATTGGTTATTCGAAGAGGAAAAGCCTATTTCTAGCAAATTCATTTCTCTCAGTAACATACGCTAGTAGTCGTACAGTTATAAAATACACTACGTGAATGGCCCAAGCAACAAACAGCGTACCATCAATTAAGCTACTCAGGTCGGCCGGAAGGTTTCTCTATCCACGTGCATATTTCCTTGAAAGTACCTGGTTCTGGGCCACTTCCGAAGCGAAAACGATCCCGCGGAGTTTACACTCCGTATTAGGGCCATGACGAGTGTTTTAAAGAAAGCGTGGTATTCCTTGATGCATTTAATATGAACACACGCTGCCAAATGATAAGGAGGCAGCACCTTATCCTGATAACGCTAGGTACACAGTGCACCTCGTGGAGGGAATTTTGGGAGGCTTTTGAGCCTCTTGGATACATATGTTTTGGGGCTTTACCGTGAAGGTAGTGTTCTGAATATGCCAGCCTTCCTGTGATCGCGGGTTTCAAGGTGGTAACGTCTCACGAGCATGAAAACGGAAAGCTCTTTTCCCTGGAGGATAGGCCAGAATCTCTCACTGGCGTGTTGACTCTACACTCGTCTACGTAAGCTTCAGAGCTTCGAAAAATGCCCGAACAAACTCGAGACATCCCTGCAGCACTAGATTCAAAACATGAATTTTCTTATGCACAATCTCCTTTGCTTCCATAGAGGTCCGGCTGCTGCGCTGCAAGCTCAAAAACGTCTTGATAAATTTGAATAAGTAAAGGCTTCTGCCTGATGATTCCTAGCACAGCGACAGGCAGGGCAGCAACGATGTCTCCTTTCTTATCAACACTCTCTTCCGTCGTTACAAGGCCTGAATCACATGCAAGCGAAGTACCGACCCTGCGTAATCCACTAATGCATAGAGCTGCGAACGATTCTAAAGCTTGCAAGCATTCTTCTTCTAATTAAGCAGAAGTCTCTGGAGAGAAGCCACTGCCATAATATATTCACCAAGCCCGGAGAGCCTTGTCCGAGTAAGAAGGAACAACATACATGCACGGTTGTACAACCTTGTAATCTTGCTCACAGCACCTTTGTTACCCAGCAAAGCAGGCTCTCTTAAGCGGATTCTCTCCGAATGGCAGCACGGTTTGAGCAATGCCTTTGCTCTGTAGCATCACTCCAAATAGGAAAGCCACGTCTGACAGAATAACTGGCGTCTGCCTTTTTCTGAGACAATTAAGGTTCTAAGGGCTATAGATGATTTTGTAGATTTGCTTGTGCCAGGAGATCTGTGACCTGGCCCCTAAAGAGCTTTCACTTGCCCTGTGACCCCAGACGATTACGAGAGGAATCCGCTGCAAAGGACGCTCTGGTGTTCAAATACTCGCAAGCTTCCCATCGAGAAAGAACAACCGATTGCTGCAAGCGCTTCTCTCTTCGGCGAAGCGGGGGCTCCAGTGCAGCACTTTTGTAAGGGCGTCTATAAAGTATCCTTTCTGCAGCAACACACGGGACAGACGACGCTGCCCCCTGTCCAGTCATCCACACCAATAACTGCTAATGCAGCCTCAACCTCATGGAGAATGGAGCCTAAAACCACTTGCTGCGTACTACCAAGCTTCGCAATAGAACACAAGGGGCTCCTGGGAAGGCACACGCCCTACGCCGTGAACATGACAACCACGACTTCGTGCCTACCCGAAGCAGCTAAAGAAGATCGGCGGGAGTCTTGCACTACCACTACAATGCGAAAATAGCCTATCTGCTTGCTGTCTTAAACTGGTATGCTCGCTGCTCTATCCTCAGTATCGCAGCTCGTAAACGAATTCCGATAGTCCATTGAACTGGTCTGCTGCTGCTCCTCAATTTGCACCCATTTGTAGCAGAAGCCCCGCCATTCTGTATCTGCTACGTGTGAGTGCACTGTGACTTACCTAATACCATATGTACTCCCGTGCAAGTAAATGCTGTGCAACAATGGTTCCGGTCTCTTTCACTGCCGTTTAGGGTGCATATGAAACCTTTGCTAGAGATCTGATCAGAGAAGGGTTCCCAGGTGGCTTGTTTTCGAGTTCCTTATCTCGTATCAGCGAATCCTATTGTAGTGGCTTTCTAGAGCTTTCCAGCCTTCCAGATTTGCCTGCTTGGTCTCTGTGTGACTTGCTGTCTCATGGCAGCGGGTTTCGTTGCAGCCGCAGTTTCGGATTACCAGCAAAATTTAGCGAGACAAAACAGTAAAGTGTATTCAGGTGCTGCACATGCAGCATCCTTATTACATAAAGCTCAGCGGAGCATTATTTCTTTTCTCTAAGCGGCAGAAGCGCCCTGTACAAATATGAAGGCCAGCTGGAAGCTAAATTTGCAATTGCGGCTGCTAAGTGTCGGACAGGTCCGGGCTTATGAGAAAACTAGAGCAATCATAGCTTCAGGAGGATATTTTTAGCATAGAGATCCATGTGCCCTCTAACCTACATCCTTCAGCAAGCCTCCATTTGACGCTCAGTAAGAGTGATGCACTTTACCTAAAGGTAACGCCGAAGCATCGAGAGCGTGACCGCTAAGCTATTAGATGATTGACGTCTCCAGCACGACGTAGCTTCTGTGTAATGCGTGTCGCAGTGCGTGCCTCCACACACCTACAAGCATTGCCTGCTGCACCCTAGAGATGCGAAAGAGGCTCAAGCAACCCGGTGATTTTATAGGGTGCAACACAATAATTCCGACTAATGCTCCTGGACAGAATGCAGGCATGAAGGGAGCAGCAATGTCTTACATGGACAGCTTTCCACCTACCAGCCTGAGTTTGTGGTTGCAGTAGATTCATGGTCAATGAAAACCTCGATAGTATTCTAGCAGGGGCCACTTTCGGCAAACGCACAAATGTAGCAAACGGCTGTGAACGCAAGCATGGGGGCTTTATTCGCTAAGTATCTATGCTAAACCTCAGAATACCGTAGATTGAGCTTCTTTGAGTGGCGGACAGCTTGCCTATTCTGTTTGAGGGTGGTGAGGCTCCTCAGCTACTGACTGCTTTCAAACCACCGGACACTATGAATAATGTAAAGAAGATGAGTGAAAAGGAAGTGCACTACCTGTTGTTACACTGGAAAAAGATTGCTTTTCACCTTGCCGACTAGACCTGTGGAGAAGACGTGCAATGGGCCATTTCCAGATTGATGTGTATGTAAGCCAGGGCTTCTTTTTTTCTATTTGAGAAAAGGCCTCTAACGGCCAAGATTCGCCTACTTCTACACAGTTTAAAGCAGTAGCAACTACGATAAACCTCCTGGAGAGGAGATCGGCGGAGGTAACACGTGGACAATCGGTTGGTCTGTCGTTGGTGCTGATAGGGCTGTAGCGCTTTTGGATGGTGTCGCACGGTGGGTTCACACTCTGTAAAAACGAGAAATTTTGTCTCAAGGTGTGTCAATGAAGATGTCCTGTCTACACTTGGATTCAACGGCTCTAAATCAGGGAGTGCTCGCTCCTATCGCGATCAATAACCACCGAATTCTGAAAAGCACAAGTAGAGAAACACGTAGAGCAGTCGGCAGAAGGAGACACCAATCATGCCCCATTTGCAATGTAATTACCTTTTTCAAATGCATTGCACATTAGTAGATACTGGGACACCAGTGGGTCTGGCGGAACTCTGTCACAAACCTGGCGGTCTTGGATATTGAAAAGAGCATTGTAGTGTTTCTGAGCTTGCCGAACAAACGTTGCAACGAAGACGGGAATGGAAGTCCTTGTGCATCTATGACTGGCCAATATCCTTAACAACGCTGGACCCACTGGAGCTGTTCATCCATGTTTAGGATGGCTGTTATGAAGTCAGCAGAGGGTTCACCATTCTCGAGTTAACACAGCTAATCGGTGTGTTCGAAAGTATTTAGAGTGTTCTGAATGAACTGAATGCCGGTTCTTGGTGACTAGAGAGAGGCAAGGAGCGTGGGGTAAGAAACATCGCGTACTTCATGACCGCAAATATTTCGAAGTGGTTCGCCGACAGAAAATTCATGGAATATAGGGCATTGTGCGTTGTGTCTACACTGATTGCGTAGCGTTTAGATCTACTACTTACACAATTTCGCTGTCATTACTAGTGCTAATGCAACGAAGTAAAAGGAAGCAAAGTGGAGATACTTGCATAACGGCGCCTGTCGACAGGCTGTCGACGATCCGAGGAACACCGGGCTCTTGAGCACGTTTTGTTTTGAATTTCTATGTGCTATGAGCTCTTGGTTAGCCAAAGCTACTAGGACTCTTTTAAGATCAGGAAATTCCACCCTCCCAGGCTCCGCTTCCTGTTCCGTTGTAGCTTTCCTCAGCAGCTACGCCGACCCCGTATTAGTCCGTTTCCCGTTTCCACTCCTGGGAAATTACTGCCAGTACAAACCAGACTAAATTACCATTTTAAAGCAAGGACACACACAATAACTCACTATACTGGACTGAACAAGCCCTAGATGAACGTTGTACACGATGGCTCTCGGCGCCTGGTGTGCTCTGTTTCTGCTAGGCTGGTTGACCGTGGGAAGCGTGCCTTCACACTGGAGTAACTAAGCTGCATAGCTACCGCACTCTCTTGTGTGGTTTGACGAATAACTAGGATAGAAAACAGTGTGTACCCATGAAGAGGGGTGACCGCGCTTTCTCAATCTGTTCGACTTTGATGCTGGTCGAAAGGATCACTAAGACATATAGGATTTTCAGGCAATTATTGTCCTATAAGTACAGCTATGAGTGTTTATAATACTTTTAGATCTAGTTAATATGACATTTGTAAATAGAGAGGTGAGGAAGCAACAACAGGTGCGTTTTCTGCTTTTTCGCTGGAAGCTGAACTGGCAATGCATCGGACGGCTGGTGTTGTCGGGGACACTGGAGTGAAATGAAGAAGAGATCGTTTCCTACTCTATTTTCCTAGCTGTGAGTGTATTTCAATTACGTTTTAGGATGTTTTGGGGGGCACAGTATCCCTGTATAGAAATGGCCCGTATCTGGGCTCTACAGGATCGACTTACAAGATTGCCGAGGGAGAGCGTGCCGCGGCAACAGACGAGTTCAAACTACTGCTTAGGTCGCCACTATATATGACCAGCTAGACATTTGGCTTGATTGTTGCCATGGGGTCACAGATGCTGAAGCCGCGATTGCACCAGCGGCTGCTGAGCAGTTGCATTATCTCTGTCTTGACCCTAGTTCTTTACCCCACAGCCTACCTCACCAAGCGGCATCAAGTGGAGCACTCGCTCGCTAGGAAAAAAGGATTTAATTCCAGTCATTCTTTGGGACCCCATTTAGGTTCTGGACCCCTGGATACGTCTGAACACGCCTTGGAGCTCAACACTGAGCACATGACACACGGAGGTTTTTCACGCATTCCTCTCGAAGCATCTTTGCACGATCAAGTATCTAATACAATAGAAACCGGTATCAAAGCACATGTCATAACTTCCCCACATAGCGAGCCTGCTACAGTGAACCAGCCCAGGCAAGCGCCACTTCCTTTAGCCCGTCAACAGCCACGCTTGTCTCATCCACCTTTCTCTTCACCATCCTCTCCTTGCTTTGTGCATGATGTGCCTATTGCAGTGCAAAAGACCTCAGACGTAACAACTGCGGCAACACAACGCTCTCGTGTTGTTTCAGCAACTCCTGTTGGACAATCTTCGGCAGAAGCTGCTCTTCCAGCCGTACCATTGGGATCTACGCTGTCCCCTACTTTCACTCAGACTGGTGCCCCTGGAAGCCGTCGAGGAGGGCTGGTCTCGGTTCAGCAAGGTGCCCCTGCTGGAAGTGCCCTAGGAATCGCAGCAAATGGAACGTTTACAGCCGATAGTGCAGTTGCAAGGCCTCTAGGGGTGCCTCAAACAACAGAAGTTTCACAGTCTTTTGCACCGAAATACGTAGGACATTATGAGGTCCCGAAAGCCTCTACAGCCCCTGGCGACGCCGATTATTCAGCAGTAGGCGCTGCGCTCAGTGTCCCACAAGATGTAGTGCAGCACAACGATGTGTCCACTGAGGATGAGGATCACACTTGGATAGTCATGCTGGTGTTGTCGGCTGTGGGCGCCCTTTGTTTGGCATCAGGCTTGATGTGCGTTATTGCTTGCCGAGGATCTGAGGGAAGCACGGAGACGATGAAAAGAGTCAGCTCCACTCTTAGTTCAGAGAGAAATCGTCAGCCCCGGAGCTTCGAACACATTCTCTATGCCCGTGACTCGGATGTAAGATCCAAGTCAATGCGGTCTCTAACCAGTTTATTCAGCAAGAGCCCCAGGAATACGAGTACCCCATTTGTGCCTATCAGTAACCTTCAGGAAACTGTTGATGCACCTGTCTCCACGTCGTTAAACCGATAAAGCTAAGTTTAGAAGATCTCCTGTCAGGCCCATCAGCACTTCAAGTGATATTTGGGGATAGCTTAGATCTGGAGCTCCTAGCAAAAACGAGCTTTGTATCTACGTGATAGATGTTCCTGTTTTCCATTATTGCAACGTCATGCCCTGGTACATTACGGGCCCGGTATGCAATTTTGTGTCAAGCGTAAAACAGACGTCAGGGTTTCACCGGTTGCGGTGGCTGTCGTGCACTAGGGTCAGACAGAAGAGCCAAATGTTAGATTTGGGCATTCTTTTTATTTGGGATAATCATACGCCAAATAAGAAATCAGGCATGTTGTAACTTGACACATGGCCAGCTACCAAATACCCTTGAATAATGTCAGATGAATCGCATACCCGGTGAATCGCATTAATCTGTCATGTTTGTCTGATACTCACTCGTGTAAATTTTTTAGCCATTGAGAAACAGTTCCTTTTAGTGCATAATTTGCTGCCGGATTTGAACAGTCCCCGACATGTTGTAACAAGAAGTCTCCCTCCATTTCGTTGCCCGGGGCTCGTGCCGGGCAATTCCGGGGTGTATACATAGGTCGCATATGTTACTGGAAAGCCACTCATCAGTAATTTCGTGAATGCCAAATAAAAAAGAATAATGGGGTGAAAGTAGGTAGATGTGGTACATCTGTTATGGGTTCGTCAGGTGTTGACATACATGGAGATTTGCCTGCAGTATGATAAGACTACTTTCATCCAACACATGCTGGAAGGGGGATTACAGATATTGCGGCTGAGTGGCTGATAGTGGAGCTTGCTTTGCCTAAAACAGACACTTGGCACGATATGTGTGTCAGACTTGCATGCAGGACTGTCTACACGGTGATGGCGCTTATATGGCACTACGGCCTCGTGGAAGAGTCCAGGCAACAGAATTGTAGAAACTCTGCGAGCTAGTTAGTGTATGACCCTTTCTCTGTACTCAGGGAATATTTGCTCTACCCGCCGTAGACGTGAGACCACGACTGTTCCCAGATGTGGAAGTAAGCGAGATCTACATCGATTTCCCGTTCGGTGCCCGTAATCAGAACCAGGGGAAGAGAGAAACGCGCAATTTCGCAATGCGAAACAGGAAAACCATAGAACGAGGGCAGTGCCGATCTTCCGCTAAGTGTAGTGTCCGAGTATTTGCGTGTTCAACTGGATAAATTTGGTCCAAGTGGATAGTCTTCCTCTTAATTTCCTCATAAATATTTGAGAGGAGCGTTTGGCTAAAAGTTTGACGCTATCTTTAGAGGCGTTTCATGCAAAGAGTTCTGGGCATGCGTTTGGTGCTCGGAGACAGCCGGGCTCTCGATATGGCGTAATGAACCAATGCACTCTGTTGCCGCCGCTCCACGTGTTCTGTCTATCGGCTTTTTCACCCCAGTCAAAGTATTCAAGCATTTTCATGCAATTTTAATGCATGCGCTTCTCCAGCGATAAGAAACCCTCAAGGAAGGAAGCCACGGGTCGAAGGCGCAAGCCGCAGGACTCGACGGCTTCTGCCTGCTCGCGGCCCCCATTATGCGCTTTTTCGAAGTGCCTCCAAACCGCTAACTTTTGGTGTATTTGTTTCCGTGGGCTACAGGCGTTGGCGAGGGCGCTAGTTCAGCCGGGACCGATCATTGCTGCAGCCGACACCTGACAGAACGAGGGTGCTGCTACAGCACTGGCCCACGGGAGACCGCAAACATAGTTTACCCCCTGTGCATTCGTGGACAAATCGCATTGATTCTTTGCCGTATTCTCTGGTCTTGTAGCCTTCTCGGCTGAGGACTGGGAAGAAGTCAAGGGAGGCATGTGGCTCAGCCGGTGTTTTTGCTGAGCGTGGTTGCCGCAAGAAAGAGCTCAAGATAAAGGGTCATACACAGCTATAGCTGAAACATTATCCACATGCAGCAATGACCGTGGCGGGCTGCTGTGGGTTGGGGGCAAATGCCCACCACAAGACATTCTGGTTGATGCTGGGTTTGGTGCTGCTGTCATCCTTGCTTTTGATTATTAAAGAAAGAAGCTTTGCACGGGAAGTCCATAAGCTGACGCCTATCCTGGCCTCGCTGGTGCCTTCTTCTTGTGTCCCAAATCCCCAAAATGACGGATTGTACGTCCATCTGGAGTGTCCAATTAGAAACTCTTCGACCTTCTACCCACCCTCAAATTTTGCAAAAAACATTTCTGCTTTCCGTGGAGTATTCTTTGAAATAAAGGCGGAGATGTTTCAGTTCACTAATACTCCAAAACTCCTCTCCACTAGCCGAACGGCGGAGTGGGTAGACCACCTCGTGAGTCAGTGCTGCGTACTCTGGGTCCAGGGGAAATAACTAAGTGCCATGCATTCTCTTCGACACAAGACGTTTGCTCGTTCTCGATAGGCAGCACCCTTCTAAGTCCTATTTCATACCTTACAGGAAAAAGGAGTACTTCAGCTTATTTGAACACGCCGAGTGCATGACCAGTCTTCCGCGCTGTGGTGTACGCAGGTTGCTGATTCATCGTGGATTTTACTTGGCAACCAACGCAATCCGGATTTCTTCCCTCAGATTCCCGGCATAGGTCGCCAGGCAGGTCTAAAGCTCTTAAGACCACGGCAGACAGGCCTGTTGCCCTTACAAACAAATACTTGTTTATTCTTCACTGAGCACAATCGGTGGCTTATGTAAACCCTTGTTGAGCGTTCGTTGGTTTTTTGCAGTTAGCTTCGGGGCTTCGTGCTGGCGGTTATACGCTTCCTGGTAGCTTTTCTGGCTTCTTTAGGGAGAAGCAGCAGCTCTCTTTAGAGGACGATGGGGTATTTGAGCCGGAGCAATCACGGCCACCCCGAAAGATAGACTCTCAGAGCACTCTGGTGTACAACAATCATCTATACACTGGCAGCCCTTTGCGGCCCCAAGTCGGTGATATCCGCATTTCATTTTGGGGAAACAAGTCTACTCACGTCAGTCTTATAGGCAAACAGCTAAAACCCTACTTCGGATCGGGAAGGACCATTCTGGATGCACCCACGGATGCAAGGAAGGTACGTGAGACGCTTGAAGCTACCTAGCCAAATAGTCCTTCTGTTGAGTAGAAGGCTCTCGGAAAGAGATGAAGTAAATAAACGTGGCTCTATGCATCGCTAGCTACGGCAATTAAAAGGGACAGCCAATGCACTGCATTGCATGCACCTGGCCAGCTGCGTCTCCCGGTTTTACGCACTTGTCACTATTTATTGTGGCATGCCTTCTTCCCCTTTGCTCGTAATTTGACTGAGCCATCTCGCACTTTCTATATGCCCTTTCACCAACATTTTTAATGTGCTTGCATTGTGGTCTCTCCAGCCAAATTTGTTCCCTTCCTGCTACCTGTGCTGCTTCATATTCTATCTGCTTGATATTCTGCTTTTTCACATATTGCTTTTACCCTGCCCAAATTTCTTGTGCTTGCCTCAATTTGACTGTGATTCAGGGGGAGCCAATAACTATACTTGCTGAGGGGGACTACAGTCCACAGAGCTTGATAGAGCACCGTCTGACGGAACTAGGGTTCCCAGCCTCTTCTGTGTGGACGTGGAGAGCCGTGGCGTTCCTGACTTTGTTTGCCTTCGTGTTATTCTTCAATGCATGGGTTGCCATGTGGTCTGAGGAGAATCCACTCGTAAGCCGCATGGCAAGCACTTCCAATGGAACATCCATCTGCTATATAGTCACTTAAATTCCACAAGTACCACGTGCAACAATAGTGGACGACGGCAGTTAGGCCTAGGCTTTTTATTGGCCAATGCAAATGCGTTAAAAGCTGCTTTATTGTGTAAAGGGGCAGACTTCGGGTTAACGTTCATGTTATAAACCTGAAAGGAGAAAGATTGGGCTCCCCCGGTTGGACTGTATTTCTGGTATCATGAACTGCAGCCTGTCTGGGCCCGTTGCTTCCTCTCTGCGCTCATAGCGCTCGCTACAGTGCTACTAGAACTGGCAGCCGGATGGTGGACGGTGGAGGCTACCGCGGCTCGTCGACTAGCGATGATATCTGGCGTTGTTATTGTCGCTGCAGGGCTCTTCAGGTGAGTTGTTTAGCACCTGGTGTGTTACACGAATGAGATCACTAGTAGAGAGAGCGCATTTCTTTTGTCTATTTGCCTTTTGTTGTTTAATTGTTATTTTCAGGCTATTGCTACCGCGAATCCTTCCACAAGTACCTAATGCGGGTTGTTCTCCTCCCGGGGCATATTACGACCTTGGAGTTTGCCTCCAGGCACCGAACCCGGGTTCCGGTTCCGGTATTCGATTACAGGAGACAAGTGCAAGTAGTACGATGCCTACAGAGACAAAGCAAGGGACCGTTATACGGTGGACAACCACGCCTGCACGGGCACACTCCTCTGCCGAAGATGCCCTGAGGAGGAGCACAGTTACCGGCACCGCCACCTACGTGCAGCCTTCTAGCAAAGACGAATCTTCTACAACTAGTTACAAGATGTACACAGCTTCGCCCATGCAGCCAGTAAGGGCATCAAGCCTAACCAACATGCACACTCATAAAAGCTCCTCCAATACTTCTCTCTAAGGCTTCTAGGGAAACGGGGTAAACGTTGGGCCAATAGGCTAAGCGTTTTAGCCACCCTAACATTCCCTCACAGCTTTTTACGTGCTGACATATATACGCAATAAAGAGGAGTGTTTTACTGGAGGAGAGCGAATAATCAGCGGCCAATTGAGTGCGTTTGCCTGGATGCGCTCCAGGCGCAGGGACCTTGATTTGTTGGAGATATGAACCCACTGAGTAGAGAAAAAGCTTCTTTCAAATGTTAAACTACATTATCCTGCAATAGTCTGCCATAAGGTCGGGCGCACCGCGTGGATTAATAGGGACAAATAAACAACAGGCACAAAGTGTATTTTGCTCTGGCTGCTAGCCTTGAGCAGCTGCAGAATACCGGGGAAAGAAGGATGCAGCTGAACCATTTTTCTGGCTTTCGTAATCAAAATTAGGCTCAGTGTTGTGGTGGTGGGGCTTATGCATTCCCAAGCGCTCATAAAGTCTCCACATATTGGTGAACAAAACGGCCTTAGAGTGTTGCGTCATCTAAACGAACATGCTCCCTTCTGTTCAACAAGTCTGTGGCCATTGATTGCTAGAAGTACATCCTGTAGAGTTTCGCAGTGTGTACGGAATGCCTTTAATCGTATTCTGAGCACAGCAGATTTCCGTTTGGTGTGCTTAGAGGGCTACGTGGAGTATACGTCTGAAAGTAGCCACAAACAGAAGCTAGGAATTCTTTTACTAGAGTGAGTTGCTTTGTCCACCATATTCTACATACATTATTAGACCTTTTTGTAATTCCACTAGCCACAAAGAAGTGGGTCACTAGAGGCCGAAGTTACGGTGAGCAAACGACGCAGTCAGCGTCAGTAGTAAAACAAAACAAAAGCGAAAAGCAAGGAGAAAAGTAGAGAATCCTGATTAAAGTGTCGGCGAATACACCCGTTGGTTTTTAAATTCGTCAGTTGACGAATCAGGCCTTGTAGAGTTAAGTGGCGCACATTAAAAAGCTAGACTAAAGCATATTTTATATTATAATACCTATAATAAAGAGTAGTTTATCTGCAGTGCTGGCTCAATGGCTGAAACTACGGAGCTTGGTACAGTGGCCCGAACACATCCTTCCATTTCTTTCTCGGCTCTCCTTTCCCAATCATAGCGTTTTTATTATCTGAAACTTTTTATTTGATTTAAGTTTTGTTATTTTGTTTGGTTTCAAACAGGAAGTTGACTGCTTCCAGCATTCAGAAGCAGTCCACTGGTCTGTCCGTCGGCTGTCATTCAGTAGAGAGAAGAAACACGCCCATAGCGGCAAAGAGGATAACCGAATACCTCATCAGAAAGCACTTCGTTAGCCGGGATGTTGCAAAACATCAAACGGAATCTATTTGGAGGAGATTCCTCAGACGCACTCTCAGGTGACCCCAAGTTTATTCTCTTAGTCACTGAGCATTGCAAGTGCATCAGATCCTTCATTATGTGTGTCCTCCGTAACTCGGACTCAATGCATTGTTTCCCAGATTTAAAGCTTATTGATGTGCTGATGCTGCGCCACATAGACTTAAAAACCACGCACCCTCAAAATTGTTTGCACACAGCACACTATTCACCTACTTACCCCGAAAGTGATGCTTGGTTTGATCCGAGCGCTTCTGCCTAGCTGTACCGTCCTTTACTTTCTCAATCTTAGCAAAGGTGCACACCTCTGCATCTCTGGCTGTCCTTTCCGTGCCCATTTATGTTGGATTGATATTCCCATCTGCGGCTTTCCCTGCTGAGCTCAGAGGCGGTGAAGGAGCAAAGGCGCCACATCGCAAGGTCAATCAGAGCTCTAGACAGGCAGCATCAAAAAGCAGAAGTGGAGGAGAGAAGGGTTTTCAACGAACTCAAGACCCAGGCCATGTCTGGGGTAACCGACATTCCTCAACAGTGATTCCTGCATTCTAAATCGAAGCTTTATGCAGTGAACCGTAAATCGAGGATGTTATATGTGTCCTTTCCTGCCACAGCGGATCGATAAACTGCAGGCGAAACAGCTCATTGTAGTCAGAAGGAGGAGGGGAGCAATTCTTCGCTGCAGAGCTCAGCTAGGGGCTGCAGACATACAGGCAACACCTAAATCCTGAAACACTCGAGCTTAGTTGTTGTTGTACTACAAAGCACTCTTGGTCAAAGCTTCGTAAAACTTGGAAGGGTGGCATCGTAACAACAGCATCTGCGATTTTCCTGGCGCCCAAGTGTTTTTTTATTCATCGTTATGAGCAATTGTTTGACGTGTGGTGCTTGCTGTCCGTCTACCAGGTCCAGCAGCAACAAGCGACTCAAGAACTCCACAGGCATTTCACCGGCTGCGCCAAGGTGCAGTTGCCCTATTGTATCATCGCTAGATGTTCGACAATCCGAATTAGACACAGATTAATCGGTAGATAATTATTGAGATTTTACGAGCTGTGCTGTTCGCTTCAGTTACTTTCACTGGCCAACAAAGCCGCAGATCTTCAAACAATGCAATTGGCTGTTAAAGGCTTCACGCGGGAGTCCCAGAAACTTGGCTTACTGGTAAGCAGCTCATATGTCTAAAGCCTACATGACAAACCATAGGCTTTATACTTTTGAATGTATTTTTGTGCAGGATGAAATGTTGAACGAAGTCCTCGAAGATGGAACCGCTCAGCTTGTCAGATCCACATGCACAAATAATTCTGGCCCGAATGCCCAAACTCTGAACTCATACAGTTGCTCACGTCTGCCTTTTGAGTTTGGGCTCCCCAGTACAATTCTAAATGGGGTATTACTGCTTCTGCATAAGCAGGTACAGTTTAGAGCGAACAGCGCCCTTTTTTGTTGTCAGGAAGACGAGGAGGAAACAGAAGAAGAAATAATTCAGGAAGTCATCGAATGTGCAACTGCAGAACTCGACAGACAGGTGAAATCTGAATCTGACCCGGTAATCTTAAGGCTACTCTTCGAGATGTGCCATACCCACGAACTGTAAATCGCAGGCCTAAAGTTTTTTTCGGCGACCTTCGCGCGCTGTGTCGCAGCTTTGAATACTTGTATCCAGCATAAGCACGCAGCAGTATTTTTCACCAACCATTCATCTGTTTATCCAATAATAAGGCAGAATCGCTACACCAGAACCAGAATGCTCTGCCTTACAGCATTGACCAGTGAAATGCCTCGCCAATAGCCCGTTAAAGACAGCGAAATTTCCGAAAGCTATCAAAGCATATTCTATTGTGGTACATGTGCATTGCAGCTAACGCAGCCAGAGAACTTCCGCTTGGTGGACCCTCCGAGAGAAGTATCTCTGCAGCGCCACGAGAATCAAGTGGATCACCACCAACAGCAACCAGTGCGGCACCAAAAGCAACAACCGCTATGCAATAGTCAGAAACAAGTACTACTACAGAAGCTCTCGGGCAGCGCACGAGCCACAAGAACACCATGGCTAAGTACTACAAACACAAAACTCTATCCATGACGTACAACATTTGAGATGTCAAAGTTGAACCTCATCCTAATTGAGTTTATTTGTTCTCCAGTGTCAACCGAGATTTCATGCCAGACAGTAGAAAATTAAAAAGGGTCGGAGTTTGCGGTTTGCACTGTATGGACTGCAGCAAAGGACGAAGCAGCAATTGCCGAGAGGCTGGACCAGCGTCTAGGATCTCTCCTTCGCTAAACTCAGAACGATTAGAAACGCCATATCTTCTGTTGTACACCTAGCATGTTCTCGTGGTCACCAGTATCGGTTGGAGGCCCTTTCACCTGCAGATGGCTCTCTCGACACATGATGAAATTGCTTCCTTTCCCAGATGATCCCACTGATTAAATAGCTCCTTTTCATGAGCAATATCTCCTTTGATTGACACTTTATATCTTAGCGACCAATCCCCTGCACAAGATCCTGCTTTTAGGCAGTGCACACTTTGGCTTAAGTGGAAACACTGTAGCTTCAGTATATTCTTTATGGTCTGCAAAGAAACGTTCATGCCCACCAAAGCTTGACTCCTTTGATTCGCTGTCGCCATAATGCGGAGGCTCTGACTCTAGGAGTTAGAGAATGGGGAACGCGCAAACTTTTGTGAGTCCCTAACTGCCCAAGGCTTCTCCACGCTTGTAGCAAATCTGAGGTCTAAAAGAGCAACTGGGCCTAAGGTTAAGGGGCTGTCAGCTGAGAGCTGGTTGGAGATTTAGGTAGGCATGCAGCCGTAGATAAAGAAGCGGGTCACATAGGAAAGGCAAGGGAAAAGTTGTAAAAGACAAGCAAAAAAGTGCATAAAGAGATCTATGGAAGGACACAGGAATATACTGGCAAACAAAGGGAAATACTGCAATGTGTGTTATGAAGCAGAAAATCAGACCTCCATCTACCATCTTTCGCCAGAGAGGCAAATGATTTCCTTGGTGCTATTCATCTGGTCATCTGCCCCTTGGCTTTTCGTGCCCGTTGCTGCAAGCTCTAAGATGGTACATTTTGTATTGCTGGCAGTAGTGGCAGCTCTAGTTGCTTGGTGGGCTAGGCGAAGAAAGGCCGAAAAGATAAGAGCAGTGGGGCGACGAGGAAGCAGGTGCACAGAAGGGAGTGACAGGTCAGAAGAACTCTCCATTAGGCGGAACAGCTGCTTTTTTCGTTCAGGTAGGTGAAGCCATCCTCGTTCCAGGTGAGCCATTATCCAATCACTTGCTTTGTGCGGAATCCATCTAGCAATTTCATGATGGAACCATAGCTTGATGCTGCTCACAAGTCGCATCCGCTTGGGAGAGCATATTCCACATTTGCGGCGTCTTCCCTTAGGACCTTCGCCGTCCGCCGTTCTCCACTTGGAGCCGAGAAATTGACGGCTGAGAAAGCGGACTGAGGAGCGATCGGGATTTCCCTGATGCCTGCAGGGCAGACGTAAACGGCCACAAGGCAAAGGAAGAGGAAATACGTGAGAGTACGCATGCAATATGCGCAAGATTCTGGTTACCGATGAGCAGGCAAGCCTATGTGCACGTTATTATGCTATAGGGTCATATTCCGGCCCTGCCTTCCCCTATTTTATACTGTTCCTCTCTGAGGCACTCTTCGTGGCTGCGAATGCATCGGTGTTCCTTCTCACCCTCGGGAGCGGTGTTGACATATCGCTGCATCATTTCCCTAGTAAGTTGCTGCTGCAGATCTTCAAACCATTTCTCTCCGACGACCCCGAGTTGTGCCGCAGCTACTGCAGCAGGTCCACCGCTGGGCCCAGCCAATGTTGCCAGTTCAGCCAGCTGAGGACGCAAGGGGGGGAGGGGGTTCTGCTGTGGTGGCTGCGGCTGATACTGCATAGACTGCTGCTGAAAAGGCGAGAAGGGCTGCTTTTCAGGCGTGGGCTTGACGACGTCTACAGAAGGTAGAAGCAGCAAGCCGACGGTACACAACAAGCTTTGCGTCCTGAACGCGCACTGTGGTGCTCCAGTTCAGAAGGTTCCCATACAGAGGTTTCAGCCCTCACAGCCGCCCCTAGCTAGAGCGCCCTTTCGTAATTATAGCTGCGTAGGGTGTATAGTGTCAGGATAGTGCGAGAATATTACCGTAGACAGGTCTAACGATGCCAGGAGCTCTGATGACATCGTAGGTGTTCGCTTGGGGTCTCGCGCCTATGAATCGTCCCTGCGCCGAACCCGGTAGAGCTCGTGCCGCCTTCGGAGGGCATATTCCAGGAGAGACTAGTGCACACTCAGGAATATCAAGCTCTTCCTCCTCCTGAACATTAAACCGTCAATCCAAAAGTGTCAGTCCTTAGACACTACACAAGCTGATGCCCTAAAGCGGATGCTGGGAACCACACATAACGATTCCCAGATCGCAGAAAAACTATCTCTCAGTAGAATTGCACAGCAGCCCCCTAATTCCTTGTACAGCGGTCTGAACGAGTCAAGAGTGACTCGAAGCCTGTTGACTGACTGTGGGATAAGTAGGCATGCGGCTTCCTGCTTCTTCGGGGAAGACGGCTTGGAAGGCTTCGGTTTGTGCTGCATTCCCTTCTGAGGTTTTGGTTTTCACCTTGAAGACCTCAACAGTTTGCGAGGTCTTTGAGACACGGGCCACGGATGCCAGCTGCACAATGCACATTGTTGGCTGTACGAATCGCAGTGGCTAATTACAGCAAGAGGAGATGGCGAGCGCACAACATTTGCTAGATACGGCCTGCTGAGCAGGGCTTTTCCCGAGACCAGATAAAGACTGAAGATGCGCTAATACAATAGACGGATCGTAGTATTTAAAGGAGGTTATGTGGGAATTAGGGCTAGGTTTTGGCCCTAAGGAACGAAAGAGGGCGGATTGTTTCCAAAACGCAGCACCAATGCCAGGAATACCAAAGAGGTATTCTACGTACACTTGGAAGGACGACGGTGTTGTGGGTTCTCGCAGATTCTGCCGCAGCCCTCTGTAACAACTCAGAGACTGTTGGGACAGGGTCTGCTCCTCTCATAGTGGAAGGCAGCTTCAGCTGTCCTTCATCGCGTTGCTGCTCTTGCTGTGGCTGTTGCTGGGGGAGCTGTTGATGCGGCAGGTTGACTGCGGTGCCTCCAACAATGAAGCGGCACTCTGAAGGGTGCGCCTCAACGTTTGCTCCGCTCTGAAAGGACATAACACCTCTACGTGGTGGTTGAATACATGTACCTGGCAATGGAATCTTGGCTCCAGTGAATTACGGAAGATTGAGGGCCCATAGCGCAGAAGTTCACTTAAACCGCCATACCTGCAGCCTAATAAGCAGATTGTTTGACTTTGTGATGGCAATGACGCGGCCGTGTCCGCCTCCTTGCAGCTGTACAGACACCTCCTCCTCGAAAGGGCCTTCTGTGGTCGCCTTGCTGGCAGTGCTGCTGCTTCTGTTCGGCTGCTGTGGGGTGCTACATTCCCTGTTGCTGCAGTTCATGCTACCTCGGTTTTCTCCTGCAGACACTGGCGTCACGCAGCCTCCCTGATCGGGGAAAAGCACCGGCAGCTTGATGGGGGGAAGCGTAGTTTGTTGGGGTTTCAGCCTGTAGCATAAGGAACGAACGGCAGCGCACGGGGCAGCCGCAAGAGTCGACACAGTCAGTCAGCTGCTGCACAGGGAGAAGTGGCACTTGCAAAAGAGCGAAGTAAGAGCTAAACTCCATCACGAGCAGAGTTTAATAACTATGATTTACGAGTTGCAGAGGGTTCGGATGCCTTCTTTGAGTGTCCAGTGTAAGGGATGCTTCCTCCTCTGTTGCTGCTGGAGCTGTTGCTGCAGCTGGAGCGCGGCAGCGGCAGGGCTAACAGCTTCTAGAGGGGCCTCTGCAAGTCTTTTGATCTCTGCAGCACTGTGAGCGAAGGCGGCAATGCGTTGGATATCCTGCAACTCCCCAATGTGTGGCAGCAGGGAGATCATGAACTGTGGCCATTGATGCCTCTCTGAGCCATCAGGATTAGCAATGGCTGGCGGCACAATCAAGCGGCCTTCACCCCCGTCCCGTTGTTGGCTCGTTTGTTGTCTTTCCTCGCTCTTCTGATGCAGATCGGGAGACTGAGATGCAGTGCTCTGTTGGCGAGCGGCCGCCTCGTCCTCATGAGGCTGCTGTTGCTGCTTCTCTTGCAGGACGGGCGGCGTGTGGCTGACCTGGCGCGAAGACACCTTGTCGGTGGCGAATTCTTCTACTCCCTGCTGGGGAAGCTCCTGCGGAGGGCTGAGTAGGTTACCACTGGCGCTTATCTCCTCTTCACTGCTGCCTCTAAGGGGCGAAGCGACACAGCTGTTGCTGCCGCCGCTGCTGCTCCCATCGGTGGAATGCAAAAGCAAGTAGTCGTCGAGGCAGCCGGAATAAGTGGTCACTGCAACAAGGCGACCTCCCTTTGCAGCTGCTGCGGCCGCTGCAGAGGCTGCAGAATCGGATCGACTGAGTGCGCTGTGTTCTGGAGACAATGCCCCCGCTATTTCATTCCGAGCTTGAATAAACAACCCCTGCTGATGCCGTTTGCTGTGGGTTTGCTTCGGCTGGTGCTGCTGCTTGGAGGGGCGCAGGCGTGCGGGCCTTACCCGCTGCGGGGTGTCGAACGAAACTCCGAACATTGTAAATATCTGAAGCTGCTCAGTTGCAAGTCGTATTTTTGGATCAGAGATGGCTGCAATTCTTCGTTCTTCCGTGGAGTGTCTGAGCAGGTAGCCAGAACCGTCGGCGACACCTGATGAGGCCTTCGATACGGTTGTGGTGTTGCTGCTCCCTCTTGGGTTTTTTTTCGTAGCTGTAAGGCTACCCTCAGAAAGAAGAGGATGGGTTTCCGATTTGTCGCGCTTGCATTCACCTTTGTGCGCTCAGTTGTACGGGCTGCAGGCAAATCGACCGCGCCGCCGCTGCCGCAGGCAGGGGCAGCCGCACTCTCTCAGATTTGCGGCAAGGGTTTAGGATTTATGGTTTAAGGAGCTGTAACAAATTCAAATAATTGGAAATACTCGGGTCAAAAGGAAGGAGAGCGAACCAAAACCGCAACCTACCACTGGCTAGTTGCTGCCGAGTCGTCCCTGCCGCTGCTGCTGTTGCAAGTGCTGCTGCTGCCGAGCCTTCTACTGCTGCCCCAGCTAGTGCGAGCACACTACCGACTAAAAAAATATACCAATTGATAGGGCTTGGTAAATTTGCTGCAGCGATAATCGCAACAGGTACTGCAACAGCTGTTGCCGTTGCCACCACACCCGTGCGTTAGAAGCAAATCACCCTGTCAAAAGGCGGGCGCTACTGTTGTCCCCATTTGATGTTCACAGAACCGAAACCATGTACTATAGCCTCTAAGTGGTTTTATTATAGCCACATCAAAGGACCAAGCGACATGTACTTGAGGTGTCTGAACACCCGCCGCGCTCATGCATGCTGAAGCGCAAATGCTGTACCAAAAGAAGGAACACAGCTTTGCGTCAGTCTGAAGGGTCTACAGGCCCCGGGCGCCACTCTGCACATACTCATCCTGGCTAATGGCCGCTCACGAGTCTCTAACCACCAAGAGAAGCCCGTGCAGCAGGAACAACAAAGGCCAGAAAGGACGACAAATCACTAGCAGTTGTTGCGTAGGAAACTAGCCCCATTCTCCGGGCTACTCTACAGCATCAGTGATAAATGTCGAAGCCTGGGGCCTTTGAGCTTCAATGCTTGGGCCGCAAAACCCAGCGTAGCCTGAAAAGGCATTTCAAAACGGCCGAAGGAAAACAGGACTAGAGAGGAAGCGAAAGGACACAGGGAAACAGAGAACCCACAAGGGTGAGGACTTGTACGCCTGCTACTTGTTGCATAAGCTTCTACTAGAGAAGCCGGTTTGGTGCAAAATACTGATTGAAGGTAAAGCTTCGTAACACTCGCACGCTGTACGCCGTTGCCAGCAACTTGACATCTCCGTAGTCAACAACGGTGCATATCACTAGGTATCCAAATAATTATCCGTAAAACATTTCATTAAGCGCCAACGCAGCTACTTAGCTCTGCATATAACCCGTGTGTCGTAGAGGGCTATGCTGCAATCCAGGCCTTTTCATAATGACTCGATGTCTAGCTAAGAAACAGCAACCAGTGGTCGAAGCGGTTTGTATGTTCGTATATCTTGCTTATTTCAGCCCACTGCAGCCTTCATACAAGTCGACTAAATGTTGTTTGGGTACGCAGTAGGCGTTAGGTGCAATCAATGAATGTGCGGTGTGCTCAGAAGATGCCGCTACGCGCATGCTAACTGCCTCTTTCCCCTAATGTCGGGGATTCTGAGGGCACAGGCAAGGGAAAAGGGAAGACTATGAAACTGTGCTCAATAGCGTGTAATGAATTTTGTATTCCGCCTGAGCTAAGATGCCTCTCCGCGGAGATCCTACGTCGAGCGTTACGGACTCTAGCTAGAGGGCTGCAGAAGGCACACCCCGTTTAAGTTCGTCCACGAAGGGACAGAAAGCCACCACAAAGAAAATACAAACAGCAACTATCACTAGGTCTCAGATATCTAGCCAGATTTGAGGGGGTCGGCGAGATGGTTGACAGCGTAAAGCAAAGATACGTGAGCAAGCCAGGCGCATGCGTGCAGCCAGCCAGCCCAGAAAGCGGCCCAGACATCAGAGGGCAGTTATCTGCATTCTGTGATGCGTGCACAATCGCCTATGCAACTTGACACCTAAGTATCTAGATGGATAACTAGCTAGTGGGGATGACGGCCTTCTGCAAGGGGGAAGAGTTGCAGGAGGCTGTAAGTGCAAGAGCCTCGAGAGAGCTGCTGCACAGGCCGTCACCGTTTATGCTGCTGCAATCCCGTATGCTCTTTCTGATGCAGTTTCTCCCGCTGCTGCTGCTTCTGCTGGCAGCAGAAGCCTCCGTAGAGGCCGTGAGGCCCCTCACTTCTGACACTGAGGGATTTCCTGCTGTTTCTGCAGGTGTCGACGTTGCGCTAGGACGCTGTTGTTGCCTTGTAAAAAAGGGTAGCAAGCTTTCTTCTCCCTCAGTATCGCTACAGCTTGGATCTGCGGCCTCGGGATCGCGAATGTCTGCTGCATCTGCTGTTGCTGCTGCGGCGACAGCAGCAGCTGTGCGTGCCAGCTGTGCAGCGCATTCAGCTGTCTCACGAGGAGTGCCACGCCCTGCCGCCTCAGCTGCTTCTGCAGCAGCAGCAGCAGCAGCCGCTGCAACGAGAGGCTGCACTGTTGCCGCTTGTTGGGCAGCAGCAACAGCGGCCGCTGCTGCTGCTGCCGCAAGTGGCTCATAACAGCTTATCTGCTCTCGTGAAGAGATCAGGCTAAAGCCTGCATGGGAAGCCTCGGCTGCGATTACCCATTCATCACCAGCAGACTCTGCGTCTTGCCTTGCAGTGCCGTCCGACAAAGACACAGAGTTCGCATCCGCTAGACTCGAAAAGGCGTGCTGTTTGGCCTTCTCCGTCCGCTGATGCCGCGACGACTCCTCTTTAGACTGCTGCCCTTTCTGCAGCGGCGTTTGGAGGGGGGGGCGCTCCTCAGCAGGCAACAGGATTTCTTTTGCCGTCACCCTACTGAGCACTTCTGATGTTGCCGCTGCCCTCGGCGATGTTTCAGTCTTTCTCCCCCCCTGATTCTGTTCCTGCTGAGCGCATGCGGCAGGCACAGCCGCTGCAGAGGGGGCCGGAGGGGGGCTGAAAAGCGGAGGTGTGGTGGCGCCTTGTTTCATGGCAAGCTGCTGCTTCTGCTGCTTCTGCTGCTGCTCGAGAGGCCCTCCGCGCATAAGAAGTCTTTGCCGCAGTTCCTCGTGGAAGGACAGCCCCTTTGTCGCGGTTCCTGCTGCTCCGGATTTCACTCCAGACGAGCTTGCAGGCGTTGATACTTTTGCTGCATTTGCCTGCGACTGCTTCTCTGCCTTTACTGAGAGCCTTGGACTACCGAAAGGAATTTTCGTACTTTGAAGAGGCTTTGCGGCTGCTGTGGCGGCTGTCGGTAGCTGCAAAGGCACCATGTCGGTGAGTTGCTGCTTTTCCGAAGGTCCATGGGGTCTTAGAGGGGGAGACAGAGCAGATGGTTCCTTGATGAGGCAGCACTGCACCGTTTTTTCTGGTTCTTGTGCTTCTTGCGCCGCCGGAGGCGATGTTTTTTCCCCTCTAGGCGTCAGCTGCTGCCCCCTCTGATGCTGCCGAAGTTGCAGCAGCGTCAAGTCTTCCTCGCATTCTCGTTGAATGGCAGCCAGAAGCTCTCCAGTGGGCCGCGTGCCTTTGCTGCTGGTGCCGCTGCCGCTAGTCTTGGGGCAGCTGATGCGAGTGCTGCCTCTGCTGTTCATTCTTGCATCTAGGAAGGACGGCTGTGATGGCTCATGGCATGGAGAGAAGGCGCGAGTCGCAGCAGTGCTGGCTAGGCGGTGCGTGCTGCTCTGGCTGCACGCGTGGCTCTCGACGCTGATTTCGCTGCTAATTTTGCTGGTGCTGTCGATCGTGTCTGCCCGTGTGGGCGCCGCGTCATTTCTGCTGCTGCTAACATGCTGGCTTGCAGCGGCAGCAGCAGCAGATGGTGGTGGCGCTGCTGCTGCAATTGTTGCAGCAGGAGAAGCGCCCTCCGTCATGCGACTCCTCCTCAGAAGAGGCTGTGGCTGGAAGACGGGGAGGTCGGGAAGGGCAAACCCGTTGCTGCTGCTGCTGCTGCTCTCCCTGGTGCACGTTGTAGTGGACGGTTGATGATCCTGTGAAGGCTCTCTAGATAAAGGCTTCTCAACAGAGGTCGCAACAGGTGCAGGTGCTGCCGAGGAGGCTGCTGCTGCTTCTGCGCGTCCAACTGCACTTCCTTGAGGAAGGGGCAGCAAGACAGGCACGCCGCTCGTCACAGAACCTGTAGCAGCAGCTCCTCCTCCTGCTGCTGTTGGCGCACAAAGTTTGGGCAAGAGATGCTCAGTGAGTCGAGAGGCCTCAACGGCTGTAGAGGTGCTGCAGTGGCTGTTGTTATTGCTGCGGCTGCTGCTGTTGGCGGTGGTGCTGCTGTTACTGCTGCTGCTGCTACTGCTGCTGCTATTGCTGCTGCTGCTGTTGCTGCTGCTGCTGTTGCTGCTGCTGCTGTTGCTGCTGCTAATCGATACACCTCGCGTGACAGAGTGCAGTCGTGGGAGACTTTGCTGCTGCGGCTCCTGCAAGCTGAAGGAAGTAAAGCTGCTGCTGCTGTGTGCCCTCAAAAGCAGCCGCCGCGAGGCTGCTGCCCCCTGTTGCGCGCTTCCCGCTGCAGCAGCTGTCGTTGTCGCAGTAACAGGGGACGCCGCAGTTCGCGAAAGACTCCCAACCACGCTCAACGAAGCAAGAGAATCTAGGGGAAGCAGCATAGACCGCCGCGTGCTACTTCCCCCGTGCTGCTGAGGCTCCTGCTGGTGCTGTTGCTGTTGCTGTTGCTGTTGCTGTTGCTGTTGCTGTTGCTCTTGCTGTTGTTTCTGCTGAGAAGCCTGCAGAGGAGCCAACCTTTGAATGGTCAAGCTCAGCGACGGGATGCCAGCTGTTTCGGGGGCAGCCGTTGTTGAGGCAACGGTCTGTGCATTCGCTCTGGTAAGCAGTCCTTCCTTGCTGAGGCTTTTACTCTTCATGCTGCAAGCTGCCGCAGGCAAAGACATAGGGGGGGCGTGCAGCACCGAGGCTGCCGCCTCGTCAGTTGCCTGCTGCTGCAGCTGTGGCGGCATCTGGTGGTACTGCGCTCCCTGCTGCAGCTGTGGCAGCTGCTGGACCAGCGGAAATTGCTGCTGCTGAGGGATCTGCGCTGGCGATATTGCATGCAGCAACTGGTCTGTGCGGGGTGGCAGCGACTCCGGCTGCCTTACCAGCCGTTGGGGCTGCATGTGTTGCTGCTCTTGCTGCTGGTGCTGCATGTGTTGCTGCTCTTGCTGCTGGTGCTGCATGTGTTGCTGCTCTTGCTGCTGGTGCTGCAGCTGCAGCAGAAACAATTCGACCGCGTCGCTGGAGCTGCCGTTTGCGGAACTGTCGGAGGAAGGCCAGACGTGCTGCTCTTGCCGCTGGTGCTGTGTCTGCGACATTTGTTGCAGAAGATTTGTCTGTGGCTGGAGCATCATGGATGGCGGCGACTGTTGCAGCAGCTGTGCTGCGTCTGCTGAGACCGTCACATAGGTGTGCTGCTGCTGTTGTTGCTGGTGCTGGTGCTGCTGTTGCTGTTGCAGTTGGAGCTGCAGTCGTACGAGTTCTTGCTCAGCCTCTGCCTGCTGGCCTATGTGTTCATCTGTGAGCTGAAAGAGCTGCTGCTGAGGCTGCTGCGGCTGCGTTGGCAGTTGGAGAGGGCTGGCACCACCCTCGAGCAAAGGACTGCCAGCGCTTCCACCGATTCCATTCGATATTCCAGCCGCATGCAAGGACGGCTCCTGAGGCGGATAGTAGAACTGCGGCTGTCTTTGCATCTGCAGGTGCTCCTGGCCAGGCGGCACGTACTGCAGGGGATACAAAGGGGGGGCATGCAGCATCATCCCCTGGTTTGTCGCCTCCTGCCACTCCAGTAGTGGCAGCTGCTGCCTATTCTTGTGCAGCATCGGCAGGGAGGCGAGGGGGGGCGGTGGGGAAGACCCTTCGGGGAAGAATGGCAGCACAGGCGCAGTAAGCCCATTTAAGACAGCACTGTTAGCTGGTGCTGATAATCTGGTGCCTCGAGGAGCATGTAGGGGTGGCTGCGTCAGCGTCGATCGAATGACTTTTGGAGGATACGGCAAAGCTTCCAAGCCGAAGAGGGGTTCTGGTGCTGCATCGGCACTCCCGCTAAAAAGGCATATCCTGAAGAAGCGGGAGGTGCCTCTGCAACAAGCCAGCAGACAAGCACAGAACGGACTGCAGGATAGTCCACCAAACAGTGCTCGTCGCCACAGAAAACAAATACATCGATGCAGCACCTCCTCCCCTAATCAACACCCCCACCCCGAAAATGCAGACAACATTGCACCGATGTGCCCTCCCTCTTACAGCCAGTGTCGATCTGCAAGCGTATTCCTCCAGATCTACCGCGTGCAGCTACTACGCGTAGTGAGGGTCTGTGCATCACGGGAGGAAATAATAAGCGAGCAGGATGCATTTCATACTTGATGACATTGCTTCTGATGAGAGCAACAAACTGCGGTTCCAAAATCATTGTCGGTCCCATCGAGCAACGGAGCGCTTCGGTACATTCTCGAAGGGAGACAGGGAGACTTTGCGACTTCGCAGCTACACGCATGCAAAGTCGTCGCATATAAGCACCATGCACAACCTGCGCTGCGCTTTATTTGGGAAAAGGCTACTCTGAATCACCATTTTCTTCGAAAATAGGATACAATGCTGCTTCTAGACGAGTGCAAAGGCCGACGAACTGATCACAGTTAGGAATCGCAGCTTACGATCAACGGCGTGAGAAAGCGTCATTGCCCTCCTAAAGGCAGCGTAACTCTTCTCCGTCCACACTGGAACCCTTCTCCGGCAATTCTGCTGCTGCTGCTGCTGCTCCTGCTGGTGCTGCTGCTGCTGCTCGTGCTGCTGCTGGTAGACGCACACCGAGTCATCCGCAAAGAAGCAGAATACGAGGTGCAGTCGGAGAGCGCCTGAGGCTTTTCCAGCCTCATGCGCTGTCTGACAGTCCAGCAAAGCCACAAGCCGCGTAAAGACCAAGAGACTGATTCTGCCCTCTCCCCCAGCAGCCACGCGAGCCAAGCGCTCTAAACAGCAGTTCTTTTTGCAACTGCTGCCACTGCTGTTGTTGTTGGAGCTGCTGCAGTTGCTGCTCACTGCGGCAAGACAGCAGCAGTAAGGCGCATCCCCCATGGCGGCATATGCTGCCCAAAACATTCCGACTTCTGCTGCGCTGATAGTTGCCGGAGTTGGACTTGCTGCTGCGGCTGCTGCTGCAATTGCTGCTGCAGTGGGTGTATGTGTATTGGCTCCAACAGCATCCGCTTCTGCGGGGCGCAGCAGCTGGTCTACTTGATGCAGGCGAGAAAAAAGAGCAGCGATGTACTCGAGTTGCTGCTCGCCGTATGCGGCTTCTTGCCAAAACCTTTGCAGCAGCGATGGTTCCCAGTGCATTGAGCAAGGCTCCTGAGCTCCATGCGCTCCTGATGCGGTAGACTCTGCTGCAGCCGTTGCCTGGGGGCGATACAGAGGAACTGCTGCTGCGGGGATGCGCACTGAGGGAGACAAAACAGCGGCACCTTGGACTGTGGGCATGTGCTGCCACTGCTCCACCGTCGTGGTCTTTAGCGGGGAAGCGCTCATGTTGCTGTGAGTGTGGAAAGTCGGCAATCCAGCAGTAGTTGGCACTGCTGCTGCGGGTGTTGCCGCAGCATCCAGTTGCAATGAGTGCAGCTGGCGATGCTGCTCTTGATGATACTGCATCGGCTGCTGCTGCTGCTGCAGTGGTCCACTCGACCGTACGAGTAACCCGCTTAGAGGGGAATCCAAGCTGCTGCTCCGTCGATGCTGCATCAGCTGCTGCTGCTGAGGCTGCGAATGCTGCTGGTCGTGATGCTGGGAAGGGGCAGAGAGACAGTACGAGGCGCTGCTGCGCCCTAGTCCTCCCCCACGCCTCATAATGTTCTCTGCCTCTGCGGCTGCACTTCTTGACAGATTCGGGGTGCTCGCAGGAATGAAAAGACTCTGATGATGGTCCTAGGCTGCTAATACCCACTAAGCTCCGCAAAAATGCACTGCTGCTGCCCCCTTCGAAGAGCCAATCCATTAAAAACAAAGCCAAAACATTCAATTCATGTTAAATTTGCTCCTTATGCTGCGATTTTGCATGTTGTAGCAATGTTTAACAACAAGAGCTTGCGGATTTGCTGCTAAAATGCCGCTGCTTTGGCTGCTACTGCAGTGGCCGCTGCATCCGGTGTCTGCAGCAGCTGCGGCTTTCAGGCCAAACCAAAAAGTTCCTTAGAGAGAAATTGAATTCCGAATAGGAGCTCAGCAATCAGCAAGCCAGGAATACCAGCAAGAAACAGGGGCAGCTGCTGCTGCAACTGGTACTGCGTGCTGCAGTAGAGGCGGCCGCGGCGGTCTGTAGGCGGTTGCTGCAGTGCGCGTAGCTTTGATACTCCGACTAAATCAGCGAAGTACCCCAGTTAGACTTAATCGATCATTTATTCAGGTATTTTTTCAATAAAAGGCCCTAAACTAAGGGATATGATCCCTAGCCCCGAACTTTCGGTGCATCCAGCGTGGCTACGTCTCTTCGGGGTTACCGCAGCACGATGGTCTCTTTGGCCTTCGTTACTGAGTTAAGCGACCGAAAAGCCGTTATGCATAAATTTTTCTGTGATGATATCTGGTGTGAACGGGGTAGGAATTCGCATTCGGGCTGACGGAGTGCAAGGGGCTGACCGAGGGCGGGCCAGATTGCTCAGCAAAGCGGCCGGCGAATACGGTCTATTTGCGCCTTGGCTTCATCCCAGTGCCCGTTTTGACTGAAATAACAGGCTGAATACGCCTCCCTTTGGCTTAATGAATCAATCACGTTGATAAAAACATTACAGAAAGGGTTTTCGTGCATGCATCTGGAATCAGGAAGCTCAGCATTGAAACCTGACACTGCCAGCTGCCAGGCTTTACCCAGCTTAGTACAACAAGGTTCGGAAAAGCATCGAAAGCAAAAGCTTCAAAGATGCCATAGATAAAGGCTCCGCGTCAAGCCACAAGATATCTAATATTTCGGAAACGTGTTGCAGCAACTGGAGAAGCCACACCCAACTCCGCTCCCTGGTTTCTGCAGGCGGAAATAAGCGGTCCACGACATATTTGGGCGCCTGGCTCTGCCTCAGCTCTGCTCATTAAATACCATTCATATTGTGCTTATTGGTCAGGTCTTCTTGCGTGCCCTCTGTTGCGCAGTAGGCTAGCCCTGGTCGATTAGACTGGTATGCTAGTGCCTGCGCGTCAAGCTTTATACGTGCAAAGGGGTGTGAGTAGTTAGAGGATGCAGCAGCACGAATCCTAACCGTCCTCTCTCGTCTCACGCCGGAAACAAAATGATATCACAGGAAGGGGGAACTCTGACAGGGGATTTGCCAAGTCGCTCTCTACTATTTTGTTTTCTTGCGGATTTTAGATAAAGGCCCTCTTACGAAAATTATACGATGAGTGCTACAACTATTCCCGAAATTTTTACAACTGATAAGCGGTCTGCTAGCCTCATAGTGTGCGTCACCTGTTCTATGACCGCCAAGGGAAACGCCTGCAAGAAGGGTCGAAGCGGGACGCCCTGTGGCGAACGCATGTCCTGCAGGGGAAATATTAGCCCGTTGCATTCCAAATCAGGGCCCCGATTACACCAATACTTGCATACTTGAACCGCTTGGAAATTTGGCATGGCAAAATCCAACAAGACAAATTACTGATCATTGCTCCAACTTTCGTAGGACACAATTAACTCCAGATACAATGCAAACTCAGTAGGAAGTAAGTGAGCGTGGTTTCATAAAAGCTTCCTGCTTCTCCTGCCGACGCTCCTCGGAGTTCTTGACCTAACCGAGGGCAGCCAGCTAGAGTGCGCATTGCTGCACTCTCTACGGCCTTTGTACATTCACAGCTAGCTACACTTAGCATTTCGCGCCGATACACATAACACTGCGCTTTATTCTATCGAGCTAGAGTCATTATGAAATTAGTAAGGTACACAAGCTTGCAAACCGGATTTGAAGATGCTTACCAACATTTTTTTAATAGAACACCAATATGGGATGCTTTCAAGTATAGCTAAGGCCCCGATTTTATAAGCACACGCCATCATGTACCGTGCCTACAAGCCGAGGTCAGCTATGTTCAGAACAGTGAAAGAGGTCTCACGTTATCGTCACTCCTCAGACACGTATAAATGCCGACTGGTGGACGCAAGGAAATCAGAGTGCGCACTAGCCCATAGAGAGAAACAGGAAGGAAGCAAAGCACAAACGCTGGCCAACAACAAACGGGGAACCGAATAGACCGGAAAAAAGGGGAGTGCTCTCGCGCTACCATCGAGGCAGTAATATGTGTGAGCCTCTTTCTACGATAGGACAGACAAGTAAAAGGTGTTTAGGAAATCAAAATACACAAATACACCGCAGTGCGGAAGTGCCTCCATGCCCCATCAAGCAAACAGTGTGTCTTCCTCAGCAATGCAGTTGACATTCTTGTCCATTTTACTAAAGTACTCGTCTAGCGTGCCATCGAAGTTCATGGTCCCAGAACCCAGCACATCTACCACTATGTAGGCATTCTGCTTCTCAGCACACATGGTTTGCTTGCACGGCAAAGTCTGCGAACAGCTCGAACAGTGTTGTCACTACTATGCGAGGCCAATATTGATCGTTAGGTGGCTTATTCGGCGTCGATAAAAAACGACACGGTAAGGAAGGGCATCGAATCGTGAGTGGATGGCAAATGTTGCTAGCTGCCTGGCCGCAAACCTCTTCGTCGGGTCACTTTCTGGCGCACCTCTCAGATCAGCCTGCTGATGTAACCGCAAACCAATACTACAAGTTCCAAACATAGAGCTTATCGCCCTTTCTTATAACTCGGTATGTGTCGCTCTTTAGCTTTGCACATTCAGGCGCGTGCACCAACCATTTATCTGTAAATCGCTCCCCCACTAAAGTTGAATGCTAAGCTCTGACTGCCACGTCGAGGCCTGGACCACAGACGGGCTTCTTAGTGTATCCCAGGGATGAGGTGGAGAAACGGGCATACAAGGGCAATATTAAATCACGAACTCACATAGCGAAAGAAAAAAAATTGAGTAGCACGCTTGCATTTGTATAAGCATAGACTCGCAAAGGCTGCTGGGAAATGCGGTTGGTGGGTTCTGTCTGTCCATCCGCCTCAAAGTGATTCCCTTTGCCAGATTATGGTCGCTGTGCATGGTCGGCATAAAGCCGCTCCGGAAATCACTGACTGACGTTGGATGCCCATCCGTAATGGTACCCTTAGGGAATCCATGGAGCCTCCAGGCATGGTTCA
This sequence comes from Cyclospora cayetanensis, assembly GCF_002999335.1. NCBI lineage: Eukaryota > Apicomplexa > Conoidasida > Eucoccidiorida > Eimeriidae > Cyclospora > Cyclospora cayetanensis. The sequence goes on along the minus strand of NW_020312044.1, from coordinate 89,552 downwards.
AGAAATATTGAGCGACTGTCTGAGGCATGCCAGAGCTGGGGCAAGCAATGAAATGGTTATACTTGCAGACTTTGACTACTACATAAATGCTATTCCGACCCTTTGCAGTCCAAGAAAAAGTTTCACAGTCGGATCAGTCCAAATGCTTTCAGAAGGCGGAACGCTCTGCAAAGACCTTATTCAGGCGACTTGCGTGGCTTCAGCGGTTGACAATCTGGGACTAACAGTGCATATTTCTCTGCCGCAGGACGCATATTAAGTAACTAGAAGGGCCGGGAGAACTCAGCACTGTAGTTTAGCTTTCACCTGGGCTCGAAAGGAGATTAGCATGCGTACTGGGCGAAACGGTGCTGTGAAGCAAAGTCGGAATCTACAAGCAACGAAGTCACCGCTTTCTTTGTAGCCACATCAGGTCATCATAAAAGTGGTAATGCTTTGCCCTTTTGGCATTCTGATACTGGCAAAAGTAGCTGATGCACTGGTATCACAGTTTCTAAGACTCATACAATTTCGATAGTAGTTGTAAAGCACTGCAGACCAGAGCGGCTGCGCTGCACAATGGTGGCCACTGAGGCATCGCGAGAGCGCGTCGTCGACTGCTGCGGGAATGCCCTTTGTACTGGATAGTACTGCAGGAGAATTCCAAGCCAGCGAACAACTCTAAGATTATCAAAATCTTGAAACACCTTCTCAAGGTATGCATAAGCATGATAGCTGGTCCAATCTGTAAAATGGCGTCTCAATAAACTGTTTTGTATTTTCAAACCCAACCTCTACACCGCACAAAATTCATTCAGCTGCAGTGGATAAAGCTCCTCAGTTTCGGTGAAGCTAGGATGTTCGCAAGGAATAATTTGGAGCTCTGGAGAGTTTGTAGTCTGTAGCGAGAAAGTAACACCACTAATACACCACTGGTATCGGCAATCAGGAAGAAAGGGTGTTCAAATTAGGGTAGTGCGAGTAGTGGAAGAGTTTTGAGAAGCCTGCAACACATCGTTGCTGGGGCATCATGCCACCTCTCCAGATGACAGATGGAATTTCCCCAAGCAGATCATCCAAAAGAGCAACGATCGGAACAAATCTAGGAATGAAATTTAAGCCATAACGTGTAGGCCCATAAAGTTCCCAATACAAGCTACGCCGTGTTTGGCTTGATTTTGCCAGATCCGCATTAAGCCCTCCGACCAAGATGCGGGATCCTAGAACTTTGCTTGTAAAATGCGAGTACTTGCGTGCGTTTTCCATCGACTTCTTGCTCCACAACAACTGAAGTGCTCGCCTTAGGGGCTGTACATGCTCTTGAAGATTCAGGCGGAGTACTAAAATGGTTTCCATGCAAGCAACCCTTCACGCCTCCTTGTTATGCTTACAGAATTCCGGAGTGACCGCTGCAGCTAAGTTGAAGATTAACGAGTTTTGTGCATTTAGTCAAGGCAGATGGGGATTAGTTAGAAGGCGTTCGTGGGGTCAAGTCCCAAGAAGACTGCTGCACATGCACACAGCATTGCGTCTTCTTATATCAAGTTAATAATCCTGTGTATTGCTTTAGGTAATACGAACGACGAAATAAACTCGTCAACTGTTCACTAGTTTTCTAGTGAAATGTAACCAGTGTGCTAGAAACCGCCTAAATCATGGCCTAGCCCAGCACATGATTCTTCTTCTGTGTTCAAATGCCAAGATGTCTAACAGCTGCAGCCACTCTCCACCTACACCTCAATTGCAGAGGAACGTCCTCACGGTACAATACATGAAACATAGAGGACTGAGCGAAGCGAACCTGGGAGAAGCTAGCAATTCTACCAGCACAGTCCAAGCTGACTGAAGGAAATGCATTGCGGGCATAAAGGTACATACGCAGTTGAAGCCTTACGAAACACAGCACTAGGCCAATAAAGCAGCTCTCACTGGGTGGACCAGATTTGCTGGAATCCCCGAAAGAAGCATCCTCTAATGCATCTTTCGGGGATTCCAGCAAATCTGTGTTTATGGACCTCACTGCAATTGAGGACAGCAGATCTGCTGCAAAAAGGTATCGGAAACGAATTGTTCGATGTTGATGAACAGGTGGACTGCCACAAGTACTGTGGCGCGCACGCAGAGACTGCTCGGCGAGTGCAAAAGGATTTTAAACTGTCCGATCTGCGATCTGCTGGAAACTTTGAAGCCAAAAGCTGCAGGCACGCATGCGGTGGGCTGTGGCAAATGTTGCTGGAACACCGATTGTGGTTCTATCTGTTACATTGGCTCCAGCAGCTTCAACGGCTCCCGCTGCGGCAATTGCAGCAGTAGTCAAGGCGTCATTAATATTCGTGAGTTTAAATCGATTGCAAGAACTCCTGAATGACTTGCTGCGTTTTTTGGGGTTGTTGTGCATGGAGCCAGTGACCAGCTTGTGCAACTTCCCGCAGCACAGCGCCTGGGAAGTGTCTCTGTATGGCTGGTCCTTGCAATTTATAATCCAGCCAGGGAGACTGAGAGCCTCGGATAAATAGCGTGGGGGCTTTGTAAGGCTCCCTGTGCCCCTCAGACAGCGACTGTTGTGGATCGTGCACTGAAAGGGGTGCAGCGGACAAACCGAGCGAGCGGTTTCGAGACACAAGGGCACCCAAGTGATGCAAATCCAAATGCCACATCAAGCGTTCTGTCTGTTGCTCCTGTTGTTGTTGCAGCTGTGGCTGTTGCAAATGCTGCTTGAGGCTCTCGTGGTCCTGAGGGTCTGTCTCGGAGGGGAGAACGACCCCCTGACTCATTCTCTCTGCGTTTCCAACGTGTACCTGCTCCCTGAGCAGGTGCTTGAGTTCTGCCTCCCTGTGAGTCTCTGTGGTGAGCGAGAGCAGCAGCCACTGCAGCACTGCAGGCTTGACGGGTGGCTGCAGCTGCTGCAGAGCTTTGGCTGCCGCAGCCTTTGATGTGAATAAAGGCAGCGGCAGATCCAACAAAATACCCACAAGGGCCGCAGAGGAGTACGCACCCTCCCGTGGGGGAGGCACCATCCTCCCCACATCCAGGCAACACTCACTGCTGCTGCTGGTGCTGTCGCTGCTGCTGCTGGGAGTCGCAGCATCAGTCGTCGTCACTGTCGATGCTGCCGAGGGAACGAAGATGCTGGTTGTCTCTTTGGAGGAAACGGACTGAGCCACGGCCTGAGGATGCAGGAGGTAAGGGCTAGGAGCAATATCCAGCACTACCAGTGCCTTGAAGAGCGAGGAGTCTAAAGCATCCAGCGCTGTCTGCATGCACACGAGGCCGCCCATACTGTGGCCTATGAGTACCAGACGAATACCCAAAGCCTTTGCTAGTGCCTGAACATGCTGCACGCCTTCCCCGTGAGGTGGCAACACCTTCCGACTGCCGCTAGTAAACAAGTGTGTCGAGACGCTGGACGGGTGTAAGCCTCGCTTCGCGGCCTCTTCCCTAAGCAGCAAGTAGATCTGCGCGTACAAATCGCGTGCCATCAAGTGGATCCTCAGAGCACCCCGACCGCTGCAACCATGACCTCGTAAGTCGAAACAAAAAGCCCTAGAGACACCGTGAGCCGCTGTCTCAGAGGCGATCATACCCAAAGCCAAACTGCGGAGGTTTCGACGGCCACCCAGGATTCCGTGAAGCAAAAAATACCAGACCTCCTCCTTGCTGCTGCTGTTGCTCGCAGTACTGCCATGGGTGCGGCTGTTGCTGCTGCTGCTGCACCTGAGAGGAACCTCAGTTGACGCAAGAGGCACAGCCTCTGGAAAGAGGCACCGAGCTTCCTCGCTGAGCAAACGCAGGTGACAGTGCGGACTAAAATCACCAATGCCACCGTTGCTACTGCTGCTACCGGGGCCGCTTGAGGTAGTGGTGGCCATGCTTCGGTAAGCGGCAGTTACTGCGGGGTCATTGCTGGATCTGCCTTGCTGATGCAGCTGCTGCCTCTGATGCGAGGCGGTAGAGCTTGATCGCAGAGCGGAGGGAAGGTGGAAACACCGTTGTGTGCGCTGTACCTGTGAAATATCGGGCTGGAGTTGCTGCCTTACACTCGGTCGCAAGACGTGGCGGGCAAGAAATGCCATTGCTGATGGTAGGTCTAGCAGCAACACAAAGCTAAGCAACAGGGAAAGCAGCACCAGGGGCACCTGGTGCCTCCTCATCAGGTGCTCAGAGTGCAGCCAGCCGATTCAAAAATGTTCTGCTCTGTCAATGGACTGCTTTTCTCTGTCTAACATCAAAAAACAGAAAGTAAATTGCAGCGGGGCGTGAGCTTGCTAAGGCAGCTGTATTCGCCCTGTGCCTCCTCGGCTGTTTGCTGACTGCTTCAGTTTTCGGCTGTAGGCAAAACGACTAATGATCCCGAGAACATCGGCTCAACTAAGTAAGGTGGCAGACGCACCAGGAGGTGCAAAAGCTCTGAGATGCGCGACTTGCATACCTGTATGACCGCTGCAATCGGAAATACACGAAATTCGTATGCACTGTTGTAAATTCTAAAGAGGGACTTGTCTCCACAGCTGCTTCCCAGTCTTCCACGATCAAGTACAGTTTAGTTGTTTTATTGGTACTCTTGATGAGCTTCTTTCGTTTACTCCACTTTGTTCACTTATTCTTCGACGCTTTGTCCCATATCGTGGGAGCCGCACACAGCCCCGATGCACTTGCAGAGTTGGCCTGTGCCTGAGTGGCGTTATGAGTATTAAGCCTAATTAGTTAATTATACGGTGCTTCATTCTTCTCTTCATGTTAAAATTTCCCGTGCTGCTTTCTGAGCTTACTTCGAGAGTAGCTTGCAAAACTATGGCCTTCGCAGCCGTAAAGAGACTACGCCACAAAAGGGTTTTCAAACGGGATATTTTTATGAAAAGTTTCGTCCTAGACGGGCAGCTCTACATCAAAATAAAGATATATATGTGCAAGCGCGCCCAAGAAGGCTATCAATGGCTCCCGTAGCATCGACATTATGCGCGTGCTTGTTAAATGCCTCTGGCAATTGAGGATAAAAGCGTTGGTCCTGGGGCAGCGCTGGATGAGGCCTATGCCCAAACACTCTATCGAAGCCAAAAGAGATCCATTAAAGATGCATTACTTCGAGAGATTTGCTGCCCCCACTTTATTAACATCTTTCCACAGCCTTTCGACCGGAGGGCATGAAGTTGAGGGTTTCTGCGAGTACCTACATGTCCTGAGCGGTTGAAACTTTCACACGCAGACACATAAAGCAAAATAAATAGATTGTTAGGGTACAGCGATAACTTCTCACTGTAGCGGCTTACACAAGTCGCACCGGACACTCAGTACTTTCATCTTTCCGAGGAAAAGTGCTCGGTCACGCTAGTGATTGCTGAAGTACCGCTTTGCCCGTTGCATGCGCAAATAATCCTAATGTTTTGTATCCCTTTGTATAATAGTTTGATAGAGCAGGTAGAGCGCCAACAAGGTTCTGCGGGAGGGCTGCAGCCGTCGTTCATGATAAGCCACTAGGACAGAAGGCTTGGGGGCCGAAGTTGTGAGTTGGCGCTCTCATATGCAGATCGTGAGGTTTGGGCTCCTTCATTTGTTAAAATTTGGTGTGGACTTATCCCTAGAAACATTCGAGCTATCGCTTCGGTGCAACAACGTGAGCCGAATGGCAGGCATCAATGTTCCCTACCTGATTGTGTGACTTGGATGGCCTAAATAGTTAGATGCAGTAAGCTACAGCTGTACACACAGCTGGTGCATTGACGCATTATGCGTGCTCCGGCCCCTTGGCAAAGCGTCAGGATAGGTCCCTGAGCCTGTGTGGGCATCGAGGACTAAGGTGTGTTGACACTGCATCCAAGCCTGAAACTTTAGCATCTGTGAACTATCCTGCCATACCCTATGTGCACTGATTATCTACTCAAGGTGCCCTAAATCCAGATAGTGCTACTCAAAAGTACTTGGGTCGTCAGTTTTGTACCCTGTGTTTCTACCAAGTGAATAGGTAAATGACAACTTGACTGTCCAGTCACCGATTTTTCCAAGAGCAAGCAAACGCAGCTGCGCTTGTCTCTGCGCTAAACTGTAAACTGCAGCTGACATCGCCTAAAAAGGACAGCAGTCATGCATGTGGGAGCCATCCTAAAAGGGCTACTGCTCTTTCCCAAGATCTAATTATTGCCGCAAGAAACCCTACCTCATAAAAGGCCACCTGTGTCTCTACATGAGGGGAGGTGCATGAAAAAACAACATATAGTGCAAGTTTTCCAGTGACCTTGTACTTAGAAGATGTCGGGACAGCAACTCCAGTTGCCGGAATCGCGCGCTTCCCAGTATCCCCCCTGAGAATGAATTCACACGCGAATATCGAAAGGCTAAACTTATTAGACAAGCCTTGAGTGTCAGCACTGCATGCAACCCAGCACCAGCAAACTGGTATTCTAGTTCAACGAAGAGCTCATGGGCTTTGCTTTACCTTGTACACCCACTCTTCTGAGTCTGGTTGCCGCATAAACCACATGGGGGTGTAATCTGCCTCTCCGCGTGGCCGCATACGCGCAACAGCTCTGCAAAAGCCGCAAACCCGAGACAATTTCTAGGATGCAACCCGTAGAGCAATCGAGGAATAGGCCCTAGTCTCGACATCTAAGGCTTCTTTCGAACCCCTTCTGTAGAGCGAAGCGCGGAGGGCCACTAAGTGTACTATTTGTATGATATGAGTTTGCCCTAGGGTATTTTTTTTTCAGTGCTCATACCTTTGTTTCTCCTCAAGCCTGTTCTTGTGTTGGACCGCCTCATCCACAGAGCCCTCCTCGTACAGCCGTTGGTCTGGCCGACGCCGGGAGTCGGTCGGTGCTGCATGCGCGGCGTACTCCTGCGACAGCTCGTTTAGCTCCATCGTGAAGTACCTGCAAGGAAACCCCCTAAGCAGCAGCCTAAACAATACAAAAAAGCGCAAGGGCGTTCAGGAGGGGATGCCGCGATGTCTGCCAGGAGCAAAAGCCACCCCTCAACACCTGCGCCACCGGGGTTAGTGTTTTCAGCGTTCGAAATGCGAGCCTAGATGATGACTCGAGTACGAAGGCCGACCCGAATCCATAAAACTGGTCCGCATTAGGAGGGCGTGCCGCTGGACGCCATATAAGGCGCTTTGAAGCTTCTATCCAAGGAATGGACTCCCAGTACTCTGCGAAAAACCCGGCGAAAGCATAGAACAGCCCGAGATCATCCAGATGCATTCAGCGGGCGGGAGCTCGATGGCTTCGACACGCTCAGGCCCCAGCTGTCTAATAAACCTGAACACCTACGGGAAATGACGGCGTCCAGCTGATTGTCGGGGCTATCCGCTGGTGGGCCTGTTTCGCTCCTTCGAAATTCATCCACCTGAATGTTCATAAAGATCCCCCGAAGCCGGCATCATGCTCGGAAGTCTGAACCCTAGGAGCCTAGAGCCACGCAGTCTTGAAGCCTTGAGTGCAAAAAACCTCTACAACCCACCTGAGGAGGAACTTTCCAACTTTTGTGGGGGTTGAAGGGAGGAGCTTCCTCAACGTAGAGGGCGGTGGACCACTGCCCTGCAGCGAACACTCTACGCCCTTGCCTGCTGCTTTGAAGTGCACCCAGCAGCACCCTCGGCTTCGCAACAGTGATACGAGACGAAGGCTGCCGAGGGCAGACGGCAGCGCTGTGTGCGACGAGGAGAGGCTACACAGCGAAGATTTGTCGCCAGTACGGCTGATTCTCGAAGATTTAGAGCATCAAAATCACCGGAAAGGCGGTAGTAAGGTCGCCCAGAGGCGTCAAAAATAATCGCTCGGACGTGATGGCAAGTCTTATCAAGCCTGAGGCACAACACCCCTCAACAGCAGTCCCTCATCGATAGATGACACACCCTGAGCTGCACACCTTTGAGCCACAAATAAAAGAACCGCCTGTTCCATACACACACTAAAGCCGGCCCCCATGAAGGGAGCCGCAAAGCGCATCCTATAGCCTAAAGTTTTGGATTCTGGGTTCGCTTGCCATCCTTTCCTCAAGAATTGCAGCACAGAGAAGTCTCCCGTGGTTTCGTTTTGAACCAAACACGTCCCGTCTCTGCAGAACGTATACTCAAAGCCGAAGCCTCTGAGGATTCAGCGCGATTCGGAGTTCGCCCCTGTTGCAATCGTAAAACACCCGTTAGAAAAAGCCCAAGGCCAAACCCAAACGCGCAGCCACGTGCTTACACTTCAATCCAGAGTTTCCCCCATATGACGTTATGCACCAGCATCTTGATCCTTTTGTAAGAAAATCGTTCTCCCGTCCGATGCAGCATGACACGGGCCATACCCGGCATTGTTACCTGCGAGGCAGAGTTGTGTATTACGTAGATTTACAGGACTGCTGTGGGCTTCATTTTAGAAACGCCATTGCGAGGCAGAGCTTGCACAACTGCCCCCTCTGCAATCAAACTTCGACGTCTATAGCGTCTCTGAGGAGAGCAAGGGGCAAGGCCAGTTCAGGATTAGGAAGGACGCAAAGCACCTCGAGAGACTTTCCAGAAAAACGGTTGCGGACCGTCATCCAACCCTCGCATGAGAACTCTGGCGCGTTTGCCACGTAGGCCGTAATAGGGGGATGATGCCCCACCTTCGAAGAGACAAACCGCATTTCCAAATGTTCATGAAATATAGAATGCTACTGCACACAAGCTCCCGCGCGAGTGCCTTCACCCCACATCCAACATCAGCCGCATGCGGCACAAAGATCAGGAGGAGGTGGCGGGGAGCGGCACGAGAATTCTCCCCAGCGAATGCATATGCTTCTTCGCCCCAGAGTTCAGGCCTTACTTGCTCCGACAGGAACCTAAATCCCCGATGAACGAGCTCGAATGTCTCCCCCAGTAACGGATTGAAGGGCTTGTACGTCCTGAATGACGAGCAAAACAGTCAGACTCCAAAATGGTTAGCGTATCCAAACCTTGATGCTTCGTTCTCTGGATAAAAGCGATGAACGTCAGATTCTCAGGCTTGACAGCCTGCTGAACCTCGCCTTTTAAAGGCGCTTTTCCTCGCCTCGGCTTACCTGCCAACTGCGGATGCATAGGGAGAGAGCGCGAAGACCGTAAGCGCCAACAGCCGATCCACACTTCGCGGAAAACGCGATGCCTTGCGTCGTCAACACACACATGCCCATTCAAACCAACTCCCCAACCCCTTCTGGCTCCTGATGCGCCCTCTATGGGCTGTCGCGCGGTGTAGCGACTCCAACCCGAAGCCTACGACAACTCAAAAAACCAGCTCGCGCACAAGGTTGAGGAGGTCAGCATATTGGAGATCCTCGCACTGCCTTTGGAGGAAACTCGTTGGCTCGTTGAAATAGACCGGCATTGCTATGCGGCTCAGGTCCCGTCCAATGCAATCCTTCAGCACTGACCAGAGGTTCACCTGCAGGAGTGCACATCGAAAACACTGACTCCGCGAACTGTACGTACATTCGCGCGCACACAAACAGCGAGATACCTTGGTCGTAGAGAGTTGGGGAGCTCGTTCTTCACGAGAGTCAGCAAACAGCCAAAACTTCGGACCGCAAACTCCAGCGTCCCTTTAGAAGCTGGCTTTCGTTTTGAACTAAGGGTATAGGGCGTGTCTACTTTGAATTCCGTCCGAGGCTTCGGCAGCGCCAAACGCTGGGCTGGAAAGAGTCCCCCTAAGGGGCAGTTGCAGGCTGCCAGGGTGAGAGGAGCATTCGTTGAAGCCGAGAAGGGGGACCCCCTGCTGCTGCTGTTCAAGCTCTCGGCACCGCTGGCAGAAGGGCTGCTGGAGGCTGGTGCTTCCGTCACGAAAGAGCCATCCTCTTCTTTCTGCCTTCTCTCCGAAGCGCCCACATCTATGCACGTCCCTGCCTGGTCATCCAGGATCTGAACGCGCATCGACGCCATGAGCAGCTGTCGCAGCATCGCTAGCAGCCTACCTACAGACTGCCGTTGCCAACAACTCTTGGGTATGCCAAGACTCCACCACACAATCGCTGGATCCTGGACCGTACTACCTGCCTGCCTGCCTGCCTCACCTCATCGCAGTCGAAGAATTCGAGCGACTCGTTTCCGTCATCATCATCACTGTCGCTCGTGCTAAAGCCGCCACCCACCTCCGCAGCAGCAGCAGCTGCAGCTGCAGCTGCTGCTGCAGTTGCCGCCTCGTCTCCTTCACCAGTAGGCAGCCGCAGACCTGCTATGATGGCGGCAATTTCTGCAGCCGTGAGGCGAGACCGTTGTCTGCTCAACTGCATCAGCCTTCCCTGTACCTGCAGAACCTCACGGGCAAAACAGCGTAAACAGTGGGCTCAGAGGGGCGAATCTTAGGTCGCATTCCCCGAGTCTCTACACAAAACAAGAGTCGCGGCATCAGCGCGTTTCGTCAAGCGGAAAAGCAAGACAAGCAAAAACAAGTCCGTTCAATGACCAACGCTGGGATGTACGAGCTACAGCTTGTGAACACGCCTAAGGCATTCAGAACACGCGACCTATTCTACACGTCATTCAGGCTCTGAACGACCGACGGAATAGTTAATATTCACAGCATAAACTTAGCACTAAAGGTCTAGCCTTAGATAGAGGTCACGCTGAGGTGTTGATCACGGAGGCGCACACCTTGTCAAGCTTGTACGTCCTCTTTGCAAGCGACCGGACAGACTTCTCGAGTTGGCGGCGCTGTGTGTACTCCTCACTCAGTAGCTGCTCCCACTGTTGCAACAGCTGCTGCAATAATTGCTGCAGTTCATCTACCCTTTGTAGCAGCAGCACGACGTCTTGGGGCAATTGCGAACCTCCTTCGAAGCCTGACACAGCGCAGCACACACGGCAGCACATTCCAAAAACTTATACTCTACGCACCAGGCCCTTTCATGAGTATTAAACCTAAAACCTTAACGAGCCAAACGGAACCGCAAAAACACGACGATTGTCACATGCCGCCACCGCTAGAAGAGCGAAAGCATCTTTGCCGCACTTGTTTGAGGAATTTGTGCTGTAGACTTCAGCACTGTTGCCTGCAATTCGGAAATCCGCGAGCACGATGTCTGCAGAAGAACACATAGGCAGATACGCAAATTCACGCATATATGCGTAAATATGCAGACACACACACAGATACACACATACACACACACATACACAAATACACATACACACACACAGGTACACGTACCCATGCACGCACAGATGTATACACATATGCCTAAAACAGACAGACAGACAAAAGACAGACAGAGAGACACGCAGATACACGAAGACTCGAAGCCTTTACTCTCATCAAGTTACGCGTGCCGCGAAGACAAGCTACGCACTGCTAGGAATCAAAAGGCTGATTTCTTCCTGAATTACGTGCCTGGATATTCTGCCTTGCACTAATGACGCTCTCCAGCAGCAGCACAAGAGGCCCCTCAGTACTGGTGGCATCGAGCAAGCTGCTGGTGCTCTCTGCCTCCTGAGACGAGTGCGTTGTATGCAGGGGACTGCCAGCATTGCTGTCTACCACTGCGCATTCTCGCAAGACACACGTTTCTGTACTCGCCATGCGGGCAGCTTCCGAGGGCGGCTGTTGCTGCAGCGCGGTCGGTGGGGACTGCGCTGGTGGTGGTGGTGGTGGAGGTGGTGGTTGCTCCAGAGGTGGTGGCAGCTGCTGCTGCTGCTGCACTGTGGCTACAGACAAGGAGCGCAGCCTGCTTGTGGCAAAAGCCGCCGCAGCAGCAGCGCTAGATGCGACGACCCCTGCCAGTCCGCTAAGGGAACTGCTGCTGCTGCTGCTGCTGCTGACAGCTGACGGAGACGGTGCTGTTCGCGCTTCTGGAGCTGCAGTGGCAGGATCTCGCTGCTCCGGCTGAAGGTTCTTGGGCTGCAACGCCTTTCTACTGCTGCTCGTGTTCCTAATGCGCGAAGTATCTGCTGCTGCAGTTGGAGCTGCTCCTGCTGCAGCTTCTTGCGGCGGTCGCCTGCGCTGCTGCTGTCGCTGCTGCTGCTGCTGTCGCTGCTGCTGCTGCTGCTGTCGCTGCTGCTGCTGCTGTGGCAGTCTCTCCCTTTGGCTTCCCCCTGCTCCTCCCGACCGGGGAATTCGATGAGTGCCGCTGAGGGCTGCCCTTTGGCCTTGCTTGAACGCGGCATACCTACAGTCACATCCAAAATTCTACACCTCAAGCCTTAAAGAGCGCAGGTCCACATGCATATCCCGTACACCCCAAGCTTTGCAGCAACTCACCACATTTGCTTCTCCTCCTGACTTTCAGCCCGGAGAAAAAGGGTCTGCTGATCTACCACGTCCACTTCAAACCGCACCGGGTCATCTGAATTCGCAGCACACTCTACGCGCTAAAGTCTGATCAGCGCCAAAGAAAGCGTGGATACGCGCAATTCTGAAGGCTCGCAGCATTTCTAGAGGCTAGGGCTTTAAGGAAAGCAGCGATTCCCAGACTGCGTAGCCTGAAGAGGCGGCAAAACAGAATCACGATGCCAAAAAAATTAGGCTTAGAGCTAGTGTCTCGGTATTACGGGGGCAAAGCCGGACGCGGCACTGATTCAGCAGAAACATTTCTTTAGGCGGGGAGTTCTTCGTCGTGCTGTACTTGAAGAAGCCCGCGTAGACGAAGAAATATCTAAAAGTGCACACATACACATACATACAACATGAACACACACGTATACATATACACATACATGCAAAACGAACATATACATATACACATACACATACGTACAACACGAACACATACACATATATATATATACGTATAGACCCCCTGTCCTGTTAGTGCCAAACGCATATGCAGATCAGGTATACGGGAGTCGTTCAAAAGACCACAATGTGGTCACTACCCTCCAGCTGCACGCCGCGTAGGTATAGACATCCCAGAGAGCAAGCGGCTTTTAAAACTCACCTTGGCCTCCATGAAGAGAGGAGATTGGTCCACTTCTGAAGCCATCCCTGCAGGAGCAAAGTGCTGGATGCTGCTGCTGCTTTGCCGGAGTTGCCTGGCATCGGTGCAACGAGAGACAAATTAGCCCGCGGCTGTCCGCTGTGCTTCTGCTGCTGCTGCTTCTGCTGCTGCTGAGGAGGACGTCCACCGACGGGAGGACGCACAAACACAGAGTTCAACTGATGGTTTGTGTGCAGTCTTGCTTCCGCCTCCAAGGATAGGGCAGGCGCTGTAGCAGGTATCTGACTACCCCTGCCAGCTCCCGACACCCCAGTGGAAGAAACTCCACTGTGCACCGACCGTCGCTGTTGCTGTTGCTCTTGCCTGTTGCGGAGGTGATGCTGCTGCTCATGCTCATGCTGCTCATGCTCATGCTCATGCTCATGCTGGTGCTGCTGCGGGATGGCTTCGCTTGCCGACGACGGCTGAGGTCTCCACAGACTATCCTGTAAAGAACACCATGCCGACAGCAGATCCGACTGTTGCAAATGTCGCCCTCTTGCAATGCTCTAGAGTGCTGCTACCTACCAGAGGGCTCTGGCAACAATTCTCCTGCTGCTGCTGCTCCTCGAGTTGGTGCTGCTACGCTGTGCATTATTACTGAGCCTTACCGACGGTGGCGGGGGGGGGGATGGAAGCCCTGTTAAAGGCTCAACGGCAGGATCTGGCGTGGTTTCTTCCGTCTGCCTCCCACTTGCTGATTCAGGCTGTAAATGCCTGCCTGATGAGGCCGAAGCGGGAAGCACTGCTGTGTGCCCCCCTGCGGCGGCTGCAACGAGCTGCTGGTGCCTGGGTGAAGCAGCGGAAGACTGTTGCTCCTCCCCCTCTTGCTGAGGATGCTGTGGCTGCTTTTGCTGCGCTCCGCTTTTGACAATGGAACCCGGTACGCACATAGTAGCCTCCTCAGTCTGATCCAACTTCAGATGCTGCTCCTCTTCCTCCTTCTGTCCCTTGTAGCTCTGCTCCTGCCCTTCCTTTTGCTGCACGCCCGGCAGACTGGGCGAAGCAACAACGCCTTCATGCGAAGGCAGTACCGGCAGATTCAGTGACTCTTTTTGTTGCTGCTGTCGATCCTGCCTCTGATGTGTGTGCAGCAGCGGGTCGTGCGGCTGCTGCTGCTGCTCCAGTTGCTGCGGCTCCGGCTGCCTGGTAGGAGCGTCCATCTTCTCGACACGCTACGCAGGAGAAGCAATGACCGCTGTATATTAAATCAACAGCACGGTGCAGCTTGCTGCAGCTGTTATGAATGCTGGTGGCGATTAGGCCATTCGCGCCCCCCCTATGAAGGCTGAGAACAAGGGCACGAGACAGGGCGGTCTTGTTGCTGATATTGCCTTTTACAGGGAAGGGGGAAGAGCCACTACTGTTTGCTGCGTCATAGCGCAGCACAGTAGGCTGCTTGTAGCCGCTGCTAAAATTGCTGCAGGATCATAGAGGTTCTTCACGGAAGTGGCGGCCTGATATTCACTGCAGCAAGTAGTGCTGTCTGTCGCAGTCGCGCCTATTCCGTTGGCATCTTCGGGTGTTACTCTAATACTGTAGTGTATAGTGCGGTTGCAGCGGTCGCGGCAGGGACAAAGTAAGCAAATGTAGCAGCAACAAGAGGAGGACAACAGTTCAGGGAGTTGATGATTTTGTTATTGGTGAGCCAGACATAGCCTACGACCATCTGGGTAATCTTTTTTAGACGGAAGAAGTGCACGCTGAACGGGGTGCAACAGCTGCTTCATTGATTGTCTGCGGCTGCAAGCTAAGCCGACGCACATGCAGCCCCGACACTGGTGTCACTGATATTAGTATAGCGAGAAAATGCTGTTCAAAATTTCGCAAAAATTTCGCGGGGAAAGACCATAGCTGGATTAGTGCTAGATTTTATGACTACAGTATCTGGACCTGTCCCTGATTGCTCTGGTCGTAGACTGTGCACTTCATGTGGGTAGCCTCAATATAGGTTCTTCGGAGGACTACACTTTGGAATTTAGCGGTAGAGCATTTAGCTTTGACAAACGCTTCCAAGCGAGTCTATGGATGATGTGGCTGTACTTATATCCTTGTTGCTATCCAGGAGCGTAATCTCTATTTGACTACAAGTGGATCTGCTGTGTCCTTGTGGGCCAACAGTAACATCATCTCTAACCTCCCCATAGGGAGACCGTTAGCTCCAGGATCCATCGAGAGCTAATTAGAAAGTCATTGCGTATCTGTCCAAGAGACTTCCCCGCTTTCTCCGCTCTTGCACCTAATGGTTTGCCGACATACGGACAGATGGACAGCAAGTCTAGCGGGATACTCGGTTACGCTAGACTTAAGCATCGTCCACTACGCTAGTTTTATTTAATTAAGAACCAGTAAATAAATGAATAATCGGCTTGTCTACCCGTACATCTTATCTATTGCATACTACTGTTAGCTTGATACAAGAAGGCACAATGCTGTGCGAGTGTGAGTTAGACATTATAATATGGGAAACTAGCTGCGAATACCCGCAGTGTTTAGAGTATTTAAAACTTGTGCATCTAAAATAACCTGTTCCTGCATGTCTGGAGCTCTAAAGAATGCAGGCACCGAAACGAGCGAGCTCTTTTGGGGACCACCCAAGAAATTTCTATTTTGAGGTCTAGAGTTGCGTATCTCCCTACAAAGGCCTTCGATGAGGCACTACATATGGTAGCACCACATAATTGGATGCAGTGTTCAGCAACTTGAGTTTCTTTGGCAACAAGCTGGAAAAAATACCTCTGGCTCTGGGAAATGATTGCGGAAAAACGCATTTTGAGGGTGGCAGAGACCTGGCTGCAAGCTTATCTGCATGTGGTGCTCTCATGCCTGGTAGAAAGCCAAGAAGCACACGTCAATAGAATGCTTATGGATGCATCTATGGGCGCATGCCGACCAAATAATTATGATAGCCGAACAGACGGGCACATACACGAAGAATTCACTAGTCGGTTGACGATAGACCCCCTTTTATACCCTGCAAATGGAGAGAAACTAGTACGCCAAATTTTATGAGATCGCACTGCACCTTACTGATGAATGAATTTATTCATGCGAAGGATATCGTCTTCCTGCAGGGGTCTAGATTAGCCCTGACTCGTCGGCTCATGCAAAGATCAGCTCAACAGTAAGCCATTGGAATTCCAAAAGAGCCTTAGATGGGGAGTTCATCAATAAATAAACATATGAAGAAATATGCTAGCTTTGCTTGCAAAGACCACAACAGACAAATGCTCTTTTGGCAGTGGCCTCTCGCGAGTAAACGAAGTGTCACAGGCAGTGGTCGGACGCTCGCCAGCGATTCAGCGATTAAACGAGAGGCCGGTGGGCTTCTGCAAATGATGGAGCACTTGCGGTGTCGGGAACGAATGAATGCATCTTCAGAGTATTTGACTAAGAGAGACGACTTAAGCAGACATCTAAAGTTTGGGAGTATCGAAGCTGGTGCCAACTGACCCTAGCATACAGTCTAAGGTGGACTAGAATAGGAAGCCTGAGAAGCCCGCCCTCCTTAGCAGCTCTGCACAGCCCCCCAACAACGCACCTCATTCTACTGAGGAGGATGAAGCCACATTGGCCTTCGGAGTGAAAGCGCGTGCAAAAGCCCGAAAGATTATCAAGCGGGACCAGGCCCCGCGGCAGACGGCTACTTGGCAAGCAGAGAAGGCGCATCAGGAAACGAATACCCCTATTCAGGATGTGGCGCGCAGAAGGAGGCCGCACTGTCTAGGGCTTTGGGAGACTAAAGGTCAATTTGCGCTGATACAAATACACAATAAGGGCCTATAGTTGCTAACGTTCGGGCCATAATAGGGCTATCGCGATCCATCCTGAGGCAGATAAACAGAGCCATCGCACCAACCCCAATGCTGCACTTGGACCTCCCTTGGCACTATGCTCATACAAATTAGGCTGCCTAACGAAATCTTCGTCCTTGTAATGAGTAGCCTTAAAATACGACCGTATACTTTTCTACCCGCTGCTCTCCCCGATCCCTGGTCTACACTGAAGAGACCCCCTATGATTCGGGACATTGCCTGCAGCCGGGGGTCATCAGCCAGCCTTTTGTTGAAAGGCGATTTAAAGAAGATCTTGCTAGCGCACGGTGAAGTACACAAAAAGATCACGATCGGCGAACAGTACTATTGGCGGCAGTGGGCTATGTGCTGGGTGCGTGGATATTTGGTCTTGTTTCTTCGATTGTATCATGGAAGTACATGTACCAGATATGTTGCGTGTTTCGCCGATTGGACCAATGGAAGGACATGGATTCAGGGCTGCATGCTTTGCGGACTCGTAGCGGAAGGAACAGGTACATAATTTAGAATTAGAGGGCTATCACACGTAGAAACGTGCTCTGAAAGGTGATGAATGACCTGCGCTGGTAGGCTCTACTCGTAGCTCTGCAAGGAGTCTGTCAAGGGTTGGAACAATCAACACCAACATTTGATTAGAATAACAAAGTGTGTTAGTAGCGGAGCTTCTGCATCAGACGATAGTAGGTAGGGTGGTTGTGCCAATGCACAAACTGGATTCCGTAACGGTTGCTCGTTAGCATCTCCACGAGAGGTCCACTGCACATTATTCTTTATTGCGGTTTCGAAGCCGCTGACACACAAGCTTGAGTTACCGATAGGAGCTCTTCAAGTCCCTTAAAACGCCTTTCGAATCCGCCTCGTATGAAGCTCTAGAGCGTCGTGACTTTCTGCGGAAGTGAGAAGCGTCTATAGTCCGTGTCAGTGGCAATCGTGTGGACAGTTTTCTGTAACTCCCTGAATTTCTACACGTTGGAGGTCTGTTACCCTATCCTGAACACACGGGGCTGAGGGAGAAACAGCAGGCTGTATGGGTGTGTATTTACTGATCATCGGTTTTCCTACATCCAGAGTAGAATCCTGCGGTATCTCATGGATGTAATACCAGCTCACACTACGGGAGGCCAAATGTGAAGATAGCTACACAATGTGCTCTTTGAACGAAGCCCTGTAGTCCTATAAGTGACCACAGAAATGAAGATGTATTGGCAACCACAAAGAGTGAATTGCAGGTCACCCTAACGGCGGACGTTCAGACAGCCAGAAACTTTGGCACAGAATTTTATGCGTGTTTATTTACTTCTGCAAATTCGTTCAAACCCTTCGGTCAGATTGCTCCGTGGTCAGCGGCTTCGGCATAGGATGGTGTTCGTCTTATCGTGTAATGTTATCCTGTAATGCAGCAATGTTGGAGCTTATACACCTAAAATACTTGGTTAATAGCTTGCTATAGCTGGTGCGTTTTGAGTGAGGTTGAGGACGGCAGAATGCTTTGGGCAGGTCACTGAGAGTGCAGAAGGCTATCCGCAGCACTCTGGCTGGTACTGGTTTCTCCATAGAGGCGTGCAATCTTTTATAAGTGGCTGAGCTAGTGTACTCGTATGCAATGTGTTTGCTTGCTGTGAACAGGGCATTTGATGTGCGTAACTGCGACACTTTATCCCATATTTCCCTCGCATAGTCTACAGAGAGGCAGACAATAGTTAGCGTGGGCGTTCACAAGAATTAAATACAGCCGCCTTTAAATTGCGATGCCCAGCTAGCTCTTCCCATATTGAGCTGTCAGCTGCTATAAATCAATATGATCAGCAGCTTCTTTATTGTTGCTTGCCTCTGCTGTATCTTTGGACATCAGTTGCCTCCATCCTCCTGTGCGGTGGTGTACACCTAAGGCCATTAAATGGAAAGTGACTTCCTTCCTGATGCGCGGCGTATGTGAGCCGTGGGTCTTTGGCGTGTGGACACACCGCTCCGTCCGCTGAGGTCATACAATTCATAGATCAGTTTTCTATATTGTGTGATGTTGGGAACAAAAGTAAATACTTCTTGGAAAACGAAAGCTGCTTTGGCAGTGCAACGAGGCGCGCACAGAAGTAAGCAATTCGAGTGAAGTGGAATCGTTTAGTATCTGCTAGAATGCGCAATTCGAAGCATATGCATTCCGAATGGGCAGTCAAATGCAACCCAGAGGGTAAATGTCCTTTTACACCTGTGTGACGCACAGCCTTATGATATGGTAAGGTCGTGAAATATAGAGGTCACAGTAAAGTAGTTATTTGCAAGTGATGGTGCGTTGTTTCTGTCACTCCTGCGTCCGGCACTCATAAGCAACCTGCTACGGAAGTGTTTAATAGTCCGGACTTAACGTCCGCATAAGAGGCCTGGAAAGGTTGTACGTGCACGAGAACTCAGTGCGTGTTTGGAGCACAGGCTGTTCAGTGCGGAGGTGTGCTGGGGTTAGTGATGGAAGTGTGTTTGTTGGGATTTGTAGAGGCAGTGGTGTGGGAAGTTGATTACGGAGCAGAGCAGCTTAGTTTATTTGGGATGGTGCATGGAAGCAGTTGAGTGTTGGGTGTGTGTGGATTTGAGGGGGTTATTGTTGGGCAGTCCGCGGCAAGTGGCTGTTTGTTGCGTGTTAGGATTGGGTGCAGCGCGCAGGTATGTGTGCGTGTGTGTATGCGGCGGCATAGGGAAGTAGCATGGAGGTAGGATGTGAATGCGTTGTGGATAAAATGGTATTGCAAATACGAGCATGGAGGGTCGGGATTGGTGTTGCTTGGCTGGAGCGCGTGTGCGTGAAGGCGGAGGCTGTGCGTGTTTGCACCACAGGCTGTTCAGTGCGGAGGTGTGCTCCGGTTAGTAGGGGAAGTGCATTTGCTGGGATTTGTAGAGGCAGTTGAATGGGTTGTGCATTAGGAAGCAGAGCTGGATACTTTATTTGGGAAGATGCATGGAAGCAGTGTTGTCTGTGTGTGTGTTTCTATATCTGTGTACGTGTGTTTCTGTGTGTTTGTGTGTGCGACTGTGTCTGCCTGTGTTGAATGCTGGGGTATGGTGTATGTTTAGCTAAGCTCACCGACCCATGGCTCATGTGGCGGAAATGGCAAGAGATTTATGAAAATGCGTGCTTCACTTTTCTCATGGATATCCTTGTTAATCATGAGTGGCAGATGCTTGTTGACTAACGTTGGAGAAGGAGAAAAAAAGCGCCTACAGGATGACATCGAGCAGTGCTAATTGTGCGTACAACTACAAGGCACATCATGAGTTATACAATATGGTCATCGTGATAGTTGACTATTTTTGTAGGGGGATTCACCCGCCGTGTGTTTCATAAAATTGCATGTACAAGATATATACTTTAGATTCCCAATTACGTATAGATAATCTCGCGAGGAGGTGCCAACGTGAAATTCGCAACATTCGTGGCTACTTCTCTATGCTGTCCTTACTAGTTTCTCTTACGTGTGTGACCTGATTTTGTCATGAATGCATCGATACCACCTTTGACTGCACATCAATGTGCAAATAGGGTTTGCATGCGCTTAAATGGGCATTTATACGACACTAGATGTATTTGCCTTGCAGATGAAAATGACACTGTGAAACACTGCGAGACTACATGTATGTGGCTGCGTAGATGACTGCGCACGCATGTTGGGCACTGTGGTCCGAAGTTATCGATACCTTTTGTTCCGACGTTATTGCTGACTTGTATTTGTTGCTGATTTTTCCAGGTGTTAGGGTCTCGCAAAACTAGCTTTTGCAGAAAGTTTCATGCTGGCGACGACAATGAGGAATTCTTCCATAACGGACCTGGCAAAATACTGATTACGTAATGTTACTGGTGAATCCATACATGGATACATTCTGCTTTCAATACTGTTAAGGGGCACCTTATCACAGACACGACAGGAGGGCTATAATGCACACTTTACCTCTGCGCTGTAAAATATCCTTGCAGAATTCTCAGATCCATTACGCCTGTTTAGGAAAACACGTCCACGCCCGATGCATTGGGACATGTGACCACGGCTGGTTGTTGGGTCATTTGTGTGTCAGATGATACAGAGCAGCCAGAAACAGACTGCCTAGTTCTGTAATTTTGTTCGTCCTTGGATTTTTCTAGTCATACTTGGCCACTTTAACGCCCCTGCTGTGGAGCATAGTAGTGCGCTCCACGAAATTACTTGTTTGACGCGTCCATGTGTAAACCATGAAGGATAGCTGCCTGTGTGGCAGTATGGGGTGCGAGTCCGATCGTCAGCTTGGTTCAGACGTGAATATTATGACGCAAATTCTCGTGGTGTATCTGGGTTGTCACTACTTATATGCCAGCGGTTCAGAAAGAGGCAAAAGTACGCAAAACGAGTTAAAAATACTGAAGTGACATCTGCGGGATTACTGAATATCTGCAGTATACATCTTTGCTCTTAAACGGACCAAGTGGCACAGAATGCAAGTATATGCCTACACACAACAGGGTGAAAGTCTGCACTTCTCAGGGTGGACCTGGTCGTGCAGCGCTGCTATTGAGTCGTTTGCTGGATATGGGCAGTAAAAGAAAGCACAGGCATGTTATATAAGCTACAGCACCGCTCAGGCCGTAAAACTATCCTCTTACATGTAGAAAATCAGTACAAGTTTCCTATCTTTCCCGCTCTTTTCCAGTTTCCTGTGAAGGGCATCTGCATTTGTCACTGCTCACGAATCGTCCTTGCGGCGCGTACACTCCAGTGTGAAATGTGCACATTGCCTGAGAGCAAAATACAAACACTTCCCAAGTTGATAAGGTCATGGCCGAATGCAACTAGAAAACTGTCCTGCTGTATGGATTATTTTTCAGGTCATCAGACCTCAGCATGCGAATGTACTGTTTCATTAATGCCTCGTGTCTTGAAAATGAAATGAGGATAAGTTCATGAGAGCCCTGTAAATCCAGATTTCCCAGAGCGTTTATCACATGGAGGGAAACAAGGCATAGAAATATCCATGGTGTCCAAGTCACAGGCTTGTGTAACGGCCACTGGGGTGGTGGAGAGCTCACTGAGACGGTTAGCCACGATGAAGCCAAGTCAATTACGCACAGCCAACAACCATTCAACCGACTTAGTAAAACACAGGCACAAGCGGAATAGTGTGGCGGGAGTATATAAAGTACTTGTTGCTTATTTATCCTATAGCATGCCCTATGCGCGGCACGCTCGGAGCTTTGCGTTCGTGGGCAAATGATCTGTGCAAGGACGTGCGCTGATCGATACACCAGAGCTAGATGCACCTTATTCCCTTATTTGGCGTGTAAAGACCCATTGCGGTACAGCATGCAAACAAGTTGGAGATTGCGATGCAGAATGTACGTTTTACAGATATGTGTGCGGTTTTACAAGTACTTGGATGTTTTGCAGCGTGCCATGGGTGCGTAATGTGAAACGCGTCTACTTACTCATGGCAGTTTGGCCTATTCCTATTTGAGTAACACCCTACGGTGAAATATATTATATTCGATATCATAGATTAGCGACGTTGGCGAGGTTGGCAAATATGAATTTCGAGGATCAAGTGCTGTTCATAGTTTTTTTATGCTGCAATATTTTGAGTTGGTCTGACTTTTGAGCACAGATGATACCCTTACAGCGGGGTTTACTTAGACGCTCTGCTCTGGAGAGACTGTGCAATGATGCTCTCACAGTTCGAATTGGCAGTTAGCATCACTGCGCTTCCTTTTCTATTTTCAGCAAGCTCATTAAGCGAGGTTCGCCTTAAACAGTCTGTAGTTAATAACGGAAGACAACTGTGAGTGCTATGTTTGGACCCCATGTACACTGCTGGAGGCTTGCTCTTTTGCAGGCATGCTATCCATTTAGACTCAACAGTTGGAAGCATATTGCTGATGCAAAAGTAGCCATCACTACTTCTTTTTCACTGCATGCCTCGCAGACCTAACTGATGTTGAATTTCGCGGAAGTATAATTTCAGCGTGATAAAAGGGGTACGCGCGCATGTGCTCAAATCGGGCACATACAAGCGTTCACTCATGATTTGGACGTTAGCTAAAACATTCCCTTATGTTAGCGTGGTGTAGAGCCGCTGTTGTAACGGTTATCATTACTACCTCTGATTGCAATGACAATAACAGATCCGTATCTTGTCGTCTACATTGGCTCATATACAATGCGGGCCCTGAAAGTTGGAGCTTTTTACATACTTCCTCCGCAAAAATTACTACTATAATCCAGTTCCAGTTAATTTAATCTTATTTATTGGCGCAGTACCCCGTGGTAATCTGTAACGGTACAGTAAGTACGTTTCAGACGAACGTGTAAAGTAATTTTCACTGGCCAGCTGGCAACGATACCATTGCGCTTGCATTTGAACCTAATCTTTGATTTGCTAATTGAACCTGACGAACACGAGCCCTTGATGCCTTTCGTCACTACGAAAACGCTGGGATAACATTTAGTGGTATTGCGTCTCGTTAACATTCTTTTGAAAATGAAAATTACTGTTCGCGAGCAGCAATTGCCCGCGTGCAGCAGAGAATCATGCTGTACCATTGTGCGTCCACAGTCGCCTTTATCATCAGGCACACGCCACTTTACTGTGGTAACGAAGGATGGTTAGATCTGTGCTCGTACTGAGTAAAAATGTTTGTTCGATCCCAATAAAAAATCGCTCAGCACCAATCTCAATAAAAAATGTAATTCGAAACCAACTAGTGTCCTTCCAAAGCGAAATCGCCCGTCTCTGTCCTAGGCCCCAACAGGGGTATCGTAGAAAGCGAGTTCAAGAACTGAGGTGGGTCTTGCTCACCCTCGGCACTCCGATCACTCGCATCCGCTCATACATGGCAGCGAACACACACGCACAGCGCTTTTCACTGTATTTGGGCCAGAATTACTGTAGACAAATGGCAAACTTAATGGCAATCTGTAGTAATTTTAAAATTGATTTCGTTTGTGTAGTAACACATGTTTCAAGGGTAGCTTGGCCTTCTCCATCCCCGCTGCAATCATTTTGGTGCACATGCACGTGGATCTCACTTGTCCACCGCAGACCGAAGACAGTAGTTTACACCCCGTATGAGACAAGCAGTAAGCGGTTTAGTGCTTTCGCACAGCGCGTGATTCAATTGGCGGCAGATTTGGGAAGTGCCTTTTGTGTCTTTAGGCGCATTAGCATTGCGCTGGTTCATCAAATGTGTTGCGATTGCCTTGAAAATTATTTGAGCAGCATTGATTCTCGCAATCGCTAAAAATCCGTGCATTCATTGTGTTGGTGGTTCGAAGGGGTTGTTGCGCTGTTATGATCTTGGCTGCATGGTCGTGTGGAGTACGGGAATGCAAAGTGTCATTGGTGTAACATTATTGGGTTAGGCGGTATGTTAACGGTATATTTTCTAGAATATTGTTTAACAACAAATCCCATACACTTTCTTGGTTGTGCATTTGATGGGCGCGTCGGCTGACAGATACGCACACCCTAGCCTTTCGTCGAGCCTGTCTCTGCTTGCTCAATGAAAAAGTGGCCTACCGTTACAGAGAGCTGGTTGTAACGCTGTACGCAGAATACGAGTCGCTGGTTGGCGGGAGCTTGTGCTTGGCTGCTGACCATTGATCGTGGTTGGTTCGAATTCAGGTGGTGTGCCTTCAGCCTCTGACGCCTGCCGTCCTCTCCAGAGCGCCTATAGTCTCTTCTCGCAGCTGCGAAGCTGTATTTTTGGATTTCCTAGGCTCTGCGGGATATCAGTTCAACAAACGTCCTAAAGAGTGCCAGAACGAAGCAGTCGCTCAATGCCTGTACTGCAAGTGCATGAACCAGGTTTCGTTCTTTTTGGCAAAGGGTGTTTGTTCCTAAGGAAGCGCAGTAGCTACCAGGCTGCTCTGTAGTGGGCGGGCATGCAGTGCATTTGACCACATATTGATCCTGCTCGTTTATCTAGTATCTGTATCTGTGGACTGCCTGTTGGCTGGCGTCGATGGTTAGACTCACTAAGCTGGAGATGATCGATATTGGATGACACGCACATCGGCGCGGATGCCTGGCAGTAAGTCAGCAAACTTCCAGCACCACAACGTCCTGCGTTACCTCCACAACGCAGCTGCGTATGCAAATCTCAAAGGAGAACGTGAAATTTAATGTCTTAGCCTCACGTTTCTGGAGCACATCATGTTCTGATTGCCAGTCGTGCAAGCAACAAGCCCAAAAGGTGCACTAAGCTCACACTGCTTCTGTGGATTTTTTTCAGTCCGTATGTGGAAGATAGCATTGTTCCACTAGCTTCGAAAGATTAACGTATTTTTCGTTCTTTAGCATGTGCATTGCGGATCGTGAGACGGAAGGTTGCACACAAGTGAATATCTTGCTGATCAGGATGTGCGTTGCCGACAGTTTGACGTAAAGCCGCGATATGTACTGACAAACATCTTACGTGCAAAGCAGAGAAATCAAGTGACATATTTGTATTTGCTTTTTAGATTTGTTGTCGTCAACTTGAAGCCGCGTGATGCAGCTCCACCGAGGAAACGATAGCCTACATGGCTTGATGAATTATTGCCAAACGGTTCATGACAGGTGCATGCCATTTAGGCAGGGTCACAGTGCTTTGAGTAATAATTACACATGAGGTCCACTGTCTTAATTGCAGGAAGCGAATCCAAGATCCAATTGTGGTTTGTGTCTTTGACTCACAGCTTGGTAGCTGCATGGCTTTGTTCTGTTACTGATAGTGTATTAAGCCGATACGTTATTTGCCATGTATTATCGAGCGGGTCTTTTAGTGAAGCTCGTGCAGCGGCTGAGGAGCAGCCGTAGCTGGTCGATGCTGATTCATTTTTCTGTACTGCCGCCGTAAGCACTTCTTGGAGGGTGATTTCGTGCACTCCCCTATGCATGGCTACAGGTTTAAGAGATTCCTGAAGGTCGATGTCGAGTGCTTCTGTGAGTGTGCACTGCAAGCTATGCAGCTGTACTGCCTTAGCTAGCGACTGGATACCGACTAGTGGGATGTGCATGACGCACAGACACACCAGCGTGTATAAAAATAATATAAGCGTACATTACCCACCCAGCTCCCTTCTGCAGTATAAGTAAAGAAATGTCCGTCGTCGCGTGAAGCTGGAAATCATATACCATCATCAAAGAAAAAAAAGGAATGTCCCTGTAAGGGATCGCTACCAACGCCTCCAGGTTTGCGGCCTACGGCTTATGGAGGAAGACACATGTGTCATAGTTATTAGTCGCGCGCGGCTCAGGAGAAATCTAAATAGGACGTAGACCCGTAGAGATTGGTGTTCATGTGACTGCCCTTTCAGGACACCTATACCACTTATCTAGACTCCTGGCGTGCAAACGTAGGATTGCTTGAAGAGAGTCATGTACTCTAGGTGCGTCCTTGTCCAGAGAAACTTCGACTCCGTGGAGGCCATGCAGTTCTTGCATATATCGCTGTTGTACTTGGTACGGCCAATGGGCTCATGTACCGGGTGTATTGCTGCAAGGCTGCGCTGGTGTGGTCTAGCAAGTGGGTTTACTCAAGGCAAGAGCTATCTGGGTCTGGCTGGGCAGAAGCAGACAATACGTATTCCGAGTTACATGGCTTCCCTTGTGCTTGATAGATATGCTTTCGTGATTTGGTGCAGATCCACAATCGTCTAGCGCGTTTCATTCGAAAATAGCGCCAAAGCACTTTACATCATTTCGCTAGGAGTTTGCTTATCCTCCGTGCGCTTAGCCTGCCGAGCGGAAAGCTCTTATGGGGGGCGTTGGTGAATTGCAGTTGGCAGTAGTGGGATAGTACCAGGAAAACCGAAGGCCGGTGAAATTGCGCGTGTTGTAGCGAAACCTATTGAGGCGTCCTCGAACTACATGTGCTCAGGTAGCCAATATCACCACAAACCCTTGCATGGGGCATGCGATTGCGGGGCACAGGGAGATAGTGGTTATGTTGGTGTGTAGTTTTTTTCCGGTGTGGGTGTACAGGAAAGTTCCCAGCCGATTTACCGCATGAGGCTTTGGTTCCCGGTGGGCTGCACAGAGCATAACAACAAGCTGATAAATTGTCTTCCGTCTCGGTGCTCCAGCGTTGCTATTGTAGTCACTGTGGCATTCATTTGTATGGCGGTGAGACTGAGGCTTGGCTTTGGTCTTACCGTGGACTTTGCGTGACAAAAAGTTAGTTCGATATTACAGGGAAAAAGATTTCGCAGCATTGCGTGGGAACAGCCCTTTCCTTCGGAAAATGTGCTTGGGCTGACGACTGTACCTAGCTTCTGTGCTGCACTGGGATCATTAGTCATCTTTCATGCTACAGGTGAAAGGGCAGGAATATGCGTAGCACTAAAACTGGAGCGGCTTTTAGTTGCGTCTTCAAGAATGAACTACTGTCGCTGCAGCCGCTGATGAAGAAAATACGAGAACTGAGGTATCTTCTTGGTATTGCTGGATATTGTATTAGCAAGCCGGTACACCGCTATGCACAGCTTATTCCAGAAGAGGAAGTACTAGGCGGGATCGTGACGGGGCAGTTTTTGCTTGAGCGCACCATGATACGGCACGGAGAGATAGTGGCAGAAGGTCGCACGCAAGGTTAGAGGCAGCAGGCACATGCGGTGCAGTACTTGCTGTTATTTGACATGATTACTGTGTGCTCCGAGTGTTGTGTACCGTAGCCTCATAATACTCGCGCATCGGTAGAAGAAGTTCAATTGCCCTGTGAAGCAATTGTGTTTTATGGGAATTGTATGAAAAGTGGGTGTGTCGAAGATCCTAGTCAGACGCGGCTGTCTAGTACAGTGTGTGCACTTTGGCTGTAATGCTTCTTCACCTCGCCTATCCTGCCTTGTCCGTATTTATAATGTCGGTCGGAGAGGCGATGTGGTCATTTGGAATAAATTCCATAGAGAGCACAGTGTTGCACATGATGAGCACTAAAGGCTTTAAGAATGCGCATGCAGAGGAAAACTGGCGAATTGAACTTCTGCCATGTGGGGAGAGGAAACGGTTCTTGCTAGTATGGTAACGGGTGTCTTTCAGAGCGCATTGTGGCTCAGTCGACAATGCTCTGACTGGACGAAAGCAAAGGCAGGAGCCGGATGCTCGCTATTGCGAAGGGCAGCTTAGATGGTTTGGGGTATATTTACCTACTGCAGCGTAGCTGGATGGCGAGAATGACTAAAATTATGTTGTGTACCTTTAGCGTCCATTGGTTTAATTTATTGCTCATACACACGACCGCACCTTCCTCTGCAGTAAAGCGGCATGCTCGGCATGTCAGTGACTGCAAGAAGTATGCTCTCAAGGCGTCTTGAGATCACACGTACAATAGCTGCTATGTTCAAGCGAGTGGCAATGCCTTAGTGATGCATGTTGAATTCAGCTTTCGTTGCTACGACCTGCAGGTCAAAATGGTACCGAATAAATCGGCATACACACGAATGCCCCTCGACGTGGTGCGTTCTATGAAGCCAGTAACTGTCGCTTGTTTCGGGGGCCGGGATTTGTTTGGGTCATGTGGCTTGCTCTGAATGGATTGTGCAAAAATGCGTGTGTTGAGTTTGAAAAGGAGTTTGATGCTTGCGAGAAAGTATCTTGCCAAAAGCCTTATATGGGTGCAGGGGACTCCTCTGTGCATTGCGTTGAGGATATTATTATGATTGCTTGTCAGCAGCAGCTGTATATTCGTTAGCCCATCGGCGTAATCAGGCTCTGGGAGGCAGAAGGGTATTGGTAAAACACCAATTTGCGTAATGGCTGAACTGCATCTGCTTTTGACTGAAGTCGCACTACGCCGCAACTGTACAAGGCTTGGAAAGCGTGCTAACTGCAGCTCACCTCGTTCATGATTTGTGCAGATAGTGCGATCTGCGGCAGGCAGTGAGGTTTATCCCCTGCTTCGGATCTTAATTTTCAGCCACTCAGAAATAATGGTTGAAGCATACGTGTAACTTCGGCGATTGTGCAGGGTCGCATGAGTGCAAGGAGGCGTTGAGGGCTGACTTGGACTTATTGTGAAGCGCAGACACGAAGACTGTACTAGTTCAAGGGTCGGGCACGTGCTCGACTAAAAACGCTGCTGCAGGGCACACATGATGCTTTTACCAGATGACAAGGAGAAAGCGGAGTTCATTGTTCAAGTAGCAATTAGTCAAAGCGTCGACCGAATATGCAAATCAGCACCATGGGAATGCTGGTGGCATATTTTCGAAGTGCCCTAGGCGCTTCCACATGTATTGGCGGATACGACACGAGCACGTTGTCGAAGTACAAACTGGTGCGACTTTGTTTAGTGTTGCGTGCACAATAGGAGGTAATGGAGCTGCAGAAATGATTTGCATACACTGTGTAGCGCATTTGACTGTGGGTGTTGCGCAGTCTTGCACACAGTGTGCATCGGTTACGTGTTTGTGTTAATCAAAAGGTGCCAGTGCAACATGTATACAAGACCAGAATATAGTGGGAGAGGTAAGGCTGGGACTTGAGTGAAGTATATTTCAGCGTAGGCTGCCACGTATAGTGTTGGCTGGAGTGCATTGGATGCGTATGTCAGTTTATAGCCCTTCCGTGGAGCAGTCTTACAATTAGCTTCTCGGCGTAGGTGTAGCTTTGACGTAGCTCTTCAAGTGTACTACTGCGTTCAGGAGGTAGGCTGTCGGTTGGCACGTGTGCGCGAAGGGTAATCCTCTGAAATTCTGTGGTTCCTGGCCTTGCATTTAGAGTCCTGGATTGCATGATTCCTACGCTAAGCAGCGTCATAAGAGCCTCCTAGTGAGAGACCCGCAGTCAATTAGCTGTTTGGAGTTCGTGTTGCCAGTGCAAGAAAACGCGTTTTGGTCGGTTATTTGCCAAGCCACCCAAGCTAGCAGCGAGAAACTGTGACCAAGGGAACGCTTCGTGGATGTAGTTTGATCCGCGGAATTTTTACCTGCAGGCCTGTGACTTTACGGAGAAGCAGACGTTTGACGCATCCGGGAGCTCCGGACGTTTTGCATGATATGGGGGCGCTCCGCAATGAAGGAATGTCTTTATGCAGCTAGTTAGCGGTATCACGTTGGCTTGTTGGCTCTCACTGCAGCGGCAGCGAATGCATAGCCTGCAGATGACCCAATCTGACTGAAGGTGCGTTGCTCATGGGGCAGCTGTCAGGGCCGTGTCCAGTTGTATTTAGGGTGCCAGCAATCTTTAAACCTAGTTGTGTTTGGGCACAATTCGTAATGTACGAAAGGGTGGCACGCGCGAGGCTGTGTAGCATGAGTACTGCTATCTATTTGCTCATCCATCACAGAAAAGGAAAAACATTCAGTAGTAGTACATTTCGTGACGTCGCGCAAGACCTGGTAGGACAGCGGGGCGTGCGCTGACCACAAGACGTCAAATGCATTGTGAATTGATTGCACGCAGTGTCAGGCTCCGCTACAACCTATTGTAGGTGATTCGCCTAGCACGTCAAGCTTTCCAGGCACTGCGTTTACTTTGATGTCATGCAGGTGTACGTAGTTTTTGCTTCTTGTGTCGATGGCTATTCGAAAATTCCATACTTCTGCAAGGTACAAATGTGATTGACAAGATTACAGTCACAACATTGCTGGACAAATAAGGGCAAGGCGATTTGGGGCACACGGATGCGCTGGTAAGTCCGTAAAACAAGGCATCGGGAAGCTTCTGTGTACTAACAGGTAAAGGCTGCCTTCGGGTTTAACTGTGATATGAAATCGTGGGCATGCCCTCTGTAGTCGATAGCAATTTGCTGTACAAATAAAATGAGCAACTGGGCATTTGCCGTCCTTGGATCCCGTGTACTTGGTATATGCGATCCCGCAATTCAGCTGCGCTACAGCAGTCAAGGTGGGAATGCATGGTGAGATTTCGAAAGCTGCATCCAAGTGCCGGAAGAGAATGAGGCCCTCTGGCTCGTCCACCGCGTACCTAGGCTTAGAGTGGCTTTTTCTTGACAAAGCTTTGGGGTGCGAGGTAACGTCATACCGTCAATTGGGGCGGAGGACAGCGTTTGTCATTGAAGTAGTGTTGTGATCACCTGCTGCTCTTAGAGTGACTCTCTTGTACTGTTCATTGCTCGTCGTCTAACTCGTCTTGTGTGGCAAGCAAAGTTCGCCACCGCACTTTTTGAATGCACAACTGTGCGGATACATATAATGACGCGTCCACGCAGGCTGGCTCGCAGCGTGGGTGTGGCATAATTATGCCGTAAAATGCTGACCACATGGTAGCCCCTCCACAAAGTGAGTGGGATGGCAAGGGCAAAGTGGGTTACGAGAGAAACAGACATGGGTAAGGTCGGACCTAATATAGAAAGTGGGTTCGTGCAAGACAAGTGCAATTTGGTTTAGCGTGGGCTGGAGCAGCCAATGTTTAGTGAGTGTTGTGTGGCTCCTTTCCTGCCTGAAGTGAGCTTTCCCGAGTACTGGTGGATAGCCAGAGCCGTGCAGCGCAATATAAGCGATTCCTGTGAAACTTTGTTTTCTTGGGCCGTTTTTTTCTTTGCAGTGGGGAGTACTAATGCAAAGCTACGTTCACGCGATGGTACAAAATCTCTACGTGCAGGCGGCAGTACGGTCTTTGCGCGTGAATTCTTTTTAAGGCATTGTCGTTTCGAATCGCACGTACAAAGATCAACATTATCGTCGCCTTCCTTACTTCGGATATATGACTTTGAAGTCACGCATACTGGCTGTGCCGCGGATGTAGAGTTCTGGTTTGGTGTTTACGTTGGGAGATGGGATTATTTGTTTCCTCATATCGGTGCTTCGATGTGCTCGTGTTTTTAAGGATGTGGTGGTTGGAGCACATGAAATAGGACTAGCTTTTGCCAAACCCTTAGTACTGGATGTATCTTGAGATCATCAAACCTTTGCAGCTGACACGGATAATACGCTGTTTGACTCAAGGGATCTCATGCCAGACGTAAGCAATGATTGTCTCTGCAGCTAGTGCGCCTAGGCGCATGCCCGAACCTGGTTGCTGTGCTATGATGCGATCACTATCACTGTTTTTTGGGAGTTTTCGCACGGAAAGGAGCAGGCTGCCTACGGTAGTCGAGGCACGCGTACATCGCTTGTTTATAAAGAGTGCATCGTACTAGGAAACGGTGAGGGTGGCAATGTGAGGTCCGAGCTTCATTCGCGTAATGGCGGAATCTTGTATTGGCAAGCTGGTGCACTGTTTAATTAAGTTCACTGCAGGCTCCGCCGTCGTATGTGAGGACAACATCTACGCAGCTTTTGTTCGGATGCGGCGTGGTAGGGTGCTGCACGCGGTAGAGGGGTATGTGCAAGGCTAGAGGCAGTAGGTATACACGATGCATAATACGCTAATAGCTGTCACGTGGCATGCTTTGTGAGCGTAGGGTGCTCGCCTAAAATGGTAAAGCTCTTGTCCGCGGGTGCCGGTTTGTGGCTTCTCGTAGCGTCCTCACGTCTTTTGGGGGAAGCAGAGGTGCTCTGTGGAGCCGCTGCGCTTGTCAATGTCGTGAGCAATGTTCTGTGGAAGCGCAGACGCAGGTATGGTCTATGGAAGTGTGTAAGTAGGCTTTGATGCTCGCCACTCATTCGTGTGCCACTACTGTTGCGTTTGCGATATTGGTCAGCGAGAGAAAGTGGTACTGACTGTGTCGCAGAACGCATGTTGGCTGGGCAGACCATCATCTGGGTGGCCTGGGCTACAGTAGTGGCGTACATACTCGTTGTTTTCAAAAGAACCAGACGGCGCTAGTACTATTAGCCGACTGCAGCCTGGATCAACAGTGTTTAGCCACGCGTGTGCGGAGGTGTGCAGCATATAACCAGTATACTGGTTCGCCCTATTAGGTATGCATAAGACCAAGGTTTAGGTCTTCACTGAAAGACTGACATGATGCTCCTGCCAATTCCCAACTGACATGCGCAAAGGTTTTCTATGAAAGGCTTTCATCAACTCCCGGTGTATAGAAGCTTCTAGTTGTCGATTGTTGCTGCTTAATGTGGTGGGAAGCTCATTCCCATGGGTATGGCCGAACTGCACAGAGGTGCGCCCTACTCATGTGATGATTCTCGCTTGCTTTTTCTGCTGGTTGCGATGGTCATGCTACATTGTCTATACGGTTTCCACAATAGGCCAGGCTTTTGCTTAACAAATCAGGTACACACATGCGGGAATGGGTAATGCGACTTTCTTTACAGGGTGGCAGAACCGTACTCAGTACACTTTGTTACGACCGGGCTATTTGGCTTGTTCGTCAGTACAGCAGTAGGCTAGCAGTGGGGACCTTGGTGTGGTTATCTGCTAGTCGGCTGGAGGATATTCCAGGACCATCAAGCTTTGTAGCGGTGTAATTGCATGTGCTTTTTAGCAAGATCTCAGTACGCCAAAGCTGCGTAGAGGTTGGGGAGGGATGAGAGTATGCTAGCTCCTACGGTCGGCAGTTCGCGCGTTTTGCAGCAAGTGGGTTGGAACCCGGGCAGTAAGAGTTAGTTCCCGACACCCAAGGTCATTTCCGCTACTATGAGGGAATAGATGGAGGGTTCTAGGGACTTTATTTGTGATTGGTAGGGTTGGGGAAAAGTAAGGAGGCTGCCTGTGGGCACTGCCGGGGTTGGAAGAAAGCGGCAAGCATGTTGTGCAGTAAAACCTTGGGTATTCCACTAATTCCGATACTGCACGTCAATCGCAACAATTTTGTAGAACGATTAGGAGCGACAGTGCGATGGTGTAGTAGCAAACGATATAGTGCTATTGCATGGTGTGCGAAGCAGCAGCGTGAGAGTTTTGATGACCGATGTGCCAAGTGCCGTAGGCGCGTTAGACCTGTATCAACATACACTTTGGACATGAACGGTGGTCCTACTATGCCTTTATTCAGTCTGTTTCGTTTGCGTTCACCGTTGTGTGCAACGCGCTAGTACCCGGTGCCACAATGAGGCTTTGCAAGCGCTGTATCGTGCATTCGACTGCGGGTGCTGCACTGTCCTGCGCACATTGTGCACCCGTTGCATATTTGTATTGATGAAGAGATGCCAGTGCAACATGTATTTAGGACCAGCATGTGGTTCGACAGAAAATGCTTAGCTGTTTAAGTGCAACATGTTTCATCGGAAGCTGCCATCTATTGTGGTGTTTGAAGTGCATTGGCTACGTGTGTCAGCTGATAGTGAAGCGGGCTGTAGCGGTTCCGAGGAGCTGTGCTAAGATTAACTTTCCCGTGTAGGTAGGAAGAGCTGTGGCATAGGTGTTCTAATGTATCTCTGACCTCAGAAGGTAGGCTGTTAGTTGGCGCGTATATGCGGGAAGTGATACCCTATAGCCCTGCGGAGCCTGGTCTTACATCAAGCGATGTCTACAATGTCTGCGCAGCAGCCACCAATCGTGGGAGCGCTGGAGTACGTGATTTGTAGGCGGAGGGCGTCACGAAAGCTTTCTTATGAAAGCGCCGGAGTACAGCCGTGGGTTGATGTTTGTATTGCAAGTGCTGAAACGAAGGTTTGGCTGGAATATGTGCCAAGTCGCGCTAGCTGTCATGGCGCCACAGTAGTCAGAAGAACAGTATGTGGATGGAGTAAGACCTGCGGAATCTATTACGTGCAGGCCTATGACTCTACGCAGCAGCATACGTTGGTTGTGCGCATGCAGGAGTTTGGGACGTTTTGCACGATGTGGGCAGATCAACATCAAAAGAGTGTCTGTGTGCAGCAGGCTTGTGTCACATTGGCTAGTTGGCTGTCGCTCCAGGAGGAGCAGGGTGAATAGCCTGCAGATGATCTGATCCGACTCAAGACACGTTGCTACAAAGGCAGCTGTCAGAGCGATGTCCAGTTGTATTTAGGCTGCCAGCGATCTTTCGACTTAGTCGTGTTTGGGCACAATTTGTAGTCGACGGCTCTCAAGAGGGTGTAAGTAGGATGAATAATGGCATCCATTTGCTAACTGCCCGCTAAAAAGCAGCATTATGGATTGCCTCGGCAGCATTTGGTCTCGCAAAGTCTGGCAACGCTGTGTGCTAGTACTACTGTTGCTGTACCGATTGCCGATCTCATTTAGCTTGCTACTCGTCTCCACAGGTCCGGCATCGCTGCCTTACTTATGCTAGAGAGAGAATGCATGCAACGCACCCAAGAGACAGTCCGCAGACTCCTGCGAGAAATGATTTTGTTCTGCTATTCTGTCGCTCCTGCGGGTTTCTGCTGGTATATTGTCGACAATTCACTTAGCCACAAGCGATATGCATACCTTTGTCGGTGGTGGACGTCAACGATCTGTTATTTATGTCTGTTGGCGATCGAGTGATACTTTGTCATCGAATATCTTTTCTGCGTCGCCAAGCTGAAACTAAGCAACACAGACATGCCTCCTGACTGCCAGCCCGGAATCAGTGAATGCACATACACTCACAATAACGCGTTTGTACAGAGTGGCTTGCGAACCCGTGGAGTACTGTGGACTAAAAGGCTATCCACGTCCAAGGAGTGAGAATCAGTGTAGGGTAAGTAGACGGTAGCAGTCACTTGTGCATGAAGAAAACCTGCATGAATCCGGGAGCCTTTGTCATGATTCAAACGTCTGCTGGGGTGCATAGCGTGTGCTCCGGGCAGTGGTTTTCTGCACGGCAAATGCGAGGTTGGTGGGGAAGACTAGCAGCAGCCAACGCGCAGTTGGTGTTGTGTGAACTCACTAGTGCGTCAGTCTTGTGTCTTTGAGTACCGGAGCAGAATTGATGTCTTACAACGCGTTTTGTCCAATTCCTACCGGATTTGGTTACCCTTGGTGCGCTTAGCCTGTGCAGCGAAAGGCATTAATTATATGTTTCTTAGTTAGTTGTAGTAGGCCAGTTCCTCGGAAGGAGCTATATGCGGAGGGTAGAGTCCGTCGGCTTTGAAACGCCCTTTCGGCGAGGGCCTCAAAATCTTTTGGAAAATGCACTGACGCTCTCTGCAGCAGTTGCACTTGATGGTGCACGACAAAACCTGTTCTGTGAAAACCACAGTCAGATATGGCTGTATGGGATAGGCAATGTAAATAGGCTCTTATGCGTTCCCTCAATCATGCCATCATCTTTTTGTTTGTGCGGTCAGTCTGAAAGAAGACCTGGGCAGCTCGCAGGTTCCTGGGGGCATACACTGGTACACGACCGACCACCTGATGTTGTTTGGTATGTGAATGGTGGTAGGGGCTGACAAAGGCAGCTATCTTAGTTTTAATTTTTATTAATTACCGTTTGCGGTTCTCGGCTGAAGAACTAATCACACGCACGGCGCTGCTACTAGCTGTATGCTGAGATAGTCTGTTTGCTCCGGGGACCGTCCCCCTGGATAGGCTGGATAAGGCAACAACGTATGGGCTGGCTGTTGATACGAGATGAGAAATGTTGGCCATATTAGCCTACTACAGCCTGGCTAACGTGTATGAGTGACTCGTGTGTAATCGTGTCACATATATACTTAGCAGCCACTGGTTCGAGCTACTGAGCATTCTTATGACTATGCTTGATTTCTTCACTGCAAGACAGATATGCGGCGCCGACCACGGTTCGCCGCAGTATTGGTTTGGTGAGCACCGCGGATGAACCTTGCAATAGTTGCTATATTAGACTGGCCCGCAATGTCCACTGGCTAGTGCGGGATTAATTGAAATTTTCCACGGGCTACAGCTCGAAGTAATGTAAAATTCATCCACGAAGACAGGAACGAAATCTATCGAGCTGTGGTCCACGAATGTGCTGGTCTGTGCGTGCGTTTGCTGGCGGCTAATTAGGCCGGTCGAGTGCACTGTACTGGTTACACAAGACGTTGGTTGCCACGCTTGCATATTAGGTTGATGCATGCAGAAACAGCTAATGCCATCGACGTTTAAGGGGTCAGGGCCTTACGCTGTTCAATTTGTGGACGACTTTGTTCTGACTTATTGTTCGGGAATGCAGCTGCAGTCTTATAATGGAGTCCTTCGCGTGGTTTTCTACCGGTAGGCTGAAGGGTATGAGCAGAGCACCACGCTTTGTAGCGCTAGAATTCGATGTGTGTTTTTAAGCGGCGGCACGAGGAAACGAATACCTAGAGGCTGGAGACCAATGCTGGTATTCTAGCTCCAATGGTCGCCGTTTGATTTTTTGTGTTGTGTTGTATGTGTTGTAGCTAGTGCGCTCTATCGTAGACAGTGGTCTATGTCCTCCGTCGTAGATGTTAGCGCGAAGTTACTAATGAATATGTAATAGTAGAAGCATTAGTGTGCTTTTATGTGCGGTTGCTAGCGTTGCTTTATAACAGCGAGGCCCTTGCTGGGCTATTGCGATAAACGGCTTGAACTGCCGATGTCTTCGGGGAAACTGGGCCAGGGGCTCGCCTTACTGAAGGCATCCTCAACATGCGCGCAGAGCAGCGATACTAAAGAAACATCGAAATGCTTTGACCAAAATGCCGAGGATGCGCCAACGTGATGGGGTCAAGTAGTAGAAATTGGCTCAGTGGTGTGGCACAAAGCGCCGTCCAGCACCCTCGAACAGCTAGTAACAGATTGAGGAAGTGCCATGTGAACTTCTATAATGTACTGCCGTTGAGGGGCTGGTCCACTGTGCTGCGACTAACTTGAATTTTGTGAAAGCAGCATCGAAAGTCGGAAATGCGAAGGGTCTGTGCAAGTTTTGTATTGCTCATTTGGTAGGGTTTGTTGCACTGTCCTACATTTGGCTAAGTGATTTTGTGGATGAAGGAACTGCAGATTGGTATTGGTGTGGCACTATTGTGTTAACGGGGATGGCAGACAACATTTATGTTAGCTGCCATACATTATATTTGTTCAGGTGCGTTTAATATGTGTGCGGCAAGCAGTTTGGCAGTTTTCCAACCTTCCTGTCGAGCCCATATATGACTTGTTTCATGAATTAGTAGCATAAGCGCAACGGATGCCTGGTTTCAATGCGCTACGCAGGATCTGAGTTGCCGGTTGGCGAGTGTTTCTGGTCGGCTGCTAAGCACCAATCGTGCTCGGTTCGGATTGTGAGTAATGGTACGCCTTCGACCGCTGGTGGCTGCCGTCCTCACCAGAGAACCTATTGTCTCCGCTTCGCAGCTGCAAAATTTTGAGCGTTGAGTTTGTTAGGCTCTGTGGGCGTAGTGTTGAACGGACTTCCTGGAGAGTGCAGAGCCAATAAGGCGTTTAGTGGCTGTATTGCAAGTGCGTGAACCAAGTTTTGTTTTATCTTTACAAAATTTGTTTATTGCTAAGGAACTACAGTAGCTACCAGTGTGCTTTGAATTGGGCGGACGTGCCTTGAATGTGACGGCGTATTGATGCTCTCCAATTCTCACTATCTCCGCCTATGAATGTCTATGAGCAGGTGCCGATAAGTAGATTCAGCAGGGTGTAGCATGAGCATAAGAAGGAGCGTTGCCCATAGTTTGGCGTGGCCGGCTTTTGTACCGAAACACTTGTTAGGCCAATGCAGCGAAAGCAGGTGGTATACCTCTCCTTTTTCTTGAGATCAAAGCCGTTTGATACAGCTCCACAAAGGGGACGAGAGGCTGCATGGTTTGCTGGATTATTGAGTGACGTTTTATGACTGGTGGATGCCTTTTAGGCAGGGAGACGCAGCCCCTTGTGTATTTCTACGGGTGTGGCACGTTGCCGCGATTGCAAGTAGTCAATATAACGTGCCTTTTGTCCTTGACTCGTAGTCTGGTAGCGGACTATCTTCATTTTCTTGCCAATAGTGTATTGGGCTTAAATGGCGGCTTGAGTAACTTTCAGAGCGTGTTGTATGGTGGAGCCCATGCAACTGCGGAGGACCGGTAGCATCTGAGCGATGCCTATTCATCTTTGTACGCGACACAGCGCCGAACACGCTTCGTGAACGATTTTTCTGCAAACCCGTATGCGCGCTTACAGAATGAATCGGTGCCTGAGTGATTTTGTCGAGTGCCGCAGTAATTGGCGACTGCGAGCTGTGTGGCTGCCCTGCACTAGCTCGCGACTGACGATCGGCTTGTGGGATGTGAGCCGCCCAAAGAGACGCCGGCGTTTATAAAAATGATACGGACGTACGGCTGCACGCACCCAGCTGCCTTCCTTGGTGTTAGGAAAGGAATGCTCGCAACCTCGAGGCACTGAAAACCAAATAGTATCGGGGAGCAAGGCGACAAGGTCTCTGTCCAAAGTGCATTTAGTACCAACGCCTCCGGTCGTGTTTCCTGTCCTACAGTTCATATAAAAATGGCACGGGACACAGTTTAAAGCTGCGCTGGGTTATTTAGACGGTACATGGCGATGGTTGCCAATCCAACCGCCCCTTCACGACGCCTATGGCGCTTAGCTAGAAGCACGGCGTGTAAATGTAAGGATTCACGAAAAGCGGCATGTAGTCTAGGGGTGTCCTTGGCCCAACAACCTTCCACATCGTGGACCATCGGCAGTTCTTTGTTGTTTTTCCATTATACTTAGAACGGCATACGGGATCATGCACCCGGTTTGTGCGTGGACGACTGGGTTGGTGTGGTCTAGGAGGTGGGCTTATTCAAGGCGAAAGCGATTTGTGTGCCTGGTTCGGCAAAAGCGGCCAATGTGTAGCCTCTAATGCATTTTCTGACTCGGGGGTTAATTTTTATGCTTTGGAATGTTGGCGCAAACCCGCAGTTGTCCACGTTTTATCCTAGTCTACCACCAATGCTTTTCTTGTCATTCGTGGGCTGAGTCTGCAGCGTGGAAGGCACCCCAGGGAGGTGTTGGTATTTTGCAGTTAATAGTACAGGGGTACGCCTCCTTGAAGGAGGCTGCTCTGCCCCTTTTTGTGGCTAGCCAGGTCTGTTCGTTGAAGTGCATGTGCTCACAGTACCAATATCAATACTGAGCGGTGGATTGAGTAGGTGAGCATGAGGTAAAACGAAATAGTAGTTTAATGGATGTATAGTTTTGCTGAGAAGTGGGTGTTGTGAGGAATTTTCAGTTCGCTTAGAATATTAAGCTTTGACTCGCTCTGGGTTACAGAAAGCACCGCAAAAGTGTGGAAAACTCGGTTTGGTGTCTGGGGTCGCCTGATGCATTTTTGTTTGACATTTATCTTTGCGCCAGTGAAGCCATGGCTTTGCGCTTATCCATCTGGTGGACTGTCCAGGGCTACAACCGCTAGCATGATACCACAATAAAATGTTTTCCCCCGATATCGTTAGTGCCTTGGCCTGCAGCTAGAGCAGTTGGGCTGACACCAGCACGTACATGCTGTGATGCACTGAAATCATTAGCATTGATTCATGCAGAGGTACGGGCAGGAATATGCTGCGCGCTGCAACTGGGATGCATTTCAACTGCGTGTTGAACGGTGCACTCTGGCTGCAGGCGCTAAAGAGGACCAGATGAGTGTCGAGCTGTATTCAGGCTATGGCTCGATCTTGTATTCGCAAGCTGGTGCACCGCAGCACAAAGCTTGTTGCTGGGGAACACATTATAGGCTGAAAACCTGTTGAGCTAGATGCAACATGCTAGTGTTTGGTGCGTTTATGGCAAAAGGTTAAACGCATGGATATAGAAGTCAGGCACGCGCGATGCAGTAATAGCTGCGACATGACAAGATGTATGTGTGGATCATGCACGCATAAAATGCGCATGCTGTAGTCCGAATGTTGTGTACCTTAGTGTGTAACAGTGGCTCTGAGTCATACGGGGAAGCGCAGATGCTCTAAGCGGCAGCTGTAGTAGATGGAAATTGCATGGACACTGTACTGTGGAAGCGCCCAGCCAGGTGTGGCTGTCTAGCAGAGTGTGTGTAGGCAGCCGCCAATGCTTGTCGATCTTGCCCGTCTTGCCCTTAACTTGTATGTGCAATCAGTCAGAGCGAGCAAGCGGTAACCTGCAATGCATTTCATAAAGCGCATAGTGCTACGTACGATGGGCGCTGTAGGCATTCAAAATGTGGAAGCGGAGGAAAAGTGATGAATGCAGTCTGGGTGTGAGCGGGTTGAGCCGCTACTGCCAGGATGCTCCTGGTTACGTGCCAGGTCCTATGTTGGCTTAGTGAACAATGTTCTGATCGGGCAAAGGCGCAGGCAAAAGCCAAAGTGCCACCTATGATGGAGGCAGCTCTAATGACTTTGGGTATATTTGTGCTAAAAGGCAGCCTGCTGGAGGTTGCTAGGTATGCGTGTGTAAAACTGCGTTGCATATAACCAGTAGTCACTGGTTCGGGCCAGAGATAAAACGTGCTGGCCATTCGCCTGCGAATAAGGCTTGCTGCTCTTGCCAATTCGTGAGGCTCGTGTATCATTGAAAAAACGGCTTGAAGCATTGTATGCAACGATTCAGTTGTTAGATGGCTCGTAGTGCCTGATGGCTAGCACTGCATGTTGACCGCAAGATACCAGGAGTTGAATCTTGACGTGGGAGGGAGTGGACCCTCATGAGCAGAAACGCGCGGAATCATGGTTTATCCTATACATGTGGTCGTTCTCGCTTGTTTCACCGTTGGCATAATTAGGTGTGCCGCTTGCTCAGTATGGACTCTCCAAAAAGGCATTTGCCAAGTTTGAAAATTAGATTTATGCACGCAGCAATAGCAAAGGGCAACATCCTTATAGGGTGCAGGGCGTTCTCTGCATGTTGAGGAGCATTAATAACCTGTTGAGGGTCCATGGTACACTAGCGACGGTCCGGTGTGGTTGTCCGCTAGCGGGGTGAAGGGTGTTTGTAAAGGACTAAGCTGTCTAGTGGCAAGAGGAAATGTGTTTTTGATTGAGGCTTAATTAGACCACAACTGCGTAGGGTGTGTGAAGGATTGCAAATAGTCGAGCTGCGGATCATTTCACTTCGCATCTTTCAGAAAGTGCGCTTGAGTACGGGCATTGGTTTTGTCCTCCTCCTTCGATGTATACGCCTGATAATTAAGTGCCAATAGTTTTAGAACTGGGGAAGCTTTATTCGTTTTTTGGGAGGTTGCGTAAGCGCAGGATGGCATTTTGTAGCTGTGCGCATGTGAGCTGTAGTCATTGTGAGGGGATATCGAAA
The DNA here is from genome assembly GCF_002999335.1 of Cyclospora cayetanensis. Lineage (NCBI taxonomy): Eukaryota > Apicomplexa > Conoidasida > Eucoccidiorida > Eimeriidae > Cyclospora > Cyclospora cayetanensis. Next base: position 47,892 of record NW_020312044.1, on the reverse strand, counting down.
TACCAGCCAAGCGCTTCTTGCTGGTGAAGCCATCGGAACGGCGCTTGACTAGCGAAGGTTCTGCACAGCAAACGTGATGCTGTTCCAATTGACTAGTACACAACGACGTGTGAGAGTATAACTGCACCTGGTCGAGTGCTTTGGCAGGATTTGCAGATTAGCAGCATTGGACAGTTGGTGCCACAGGTGGGAAGTGCCGTGTGCGGTTGTGCGCGTATCGCCAGATGGCATGGTACGACCTGGTCTTCGCCAATTTGTTGTAAGCGCTTCTGTTGCTTGCTCTAACAGCATAAAGCATGGGTTTTGCAAAAAAGCTTTTGCATACACTGTTGGATATTTGATTGTGGGCGTTGCCCTGTAGAACCCGCATTCTTCACTTGTTTTATTACACGTAATAGTGCAGAGATTCCAATGCGGTATTGACATAATGCCAGTGTGTAATGCGTGAAGAGTCGCTAAGATTTGGATGCACTGTAGTTTATCAGAAGCCGCGAGTTAGCAAGCCATTAGGGCGCATTCGCTAGGTGTGTGAGTGGGCAGTGAAGCAGGCTCTAGCCTTTCTATGGAGTTGTGCAATGATTGGGTTTGCCGACAGGAGTAGATTCGTCATTAGCTGTCCTGGTCTGTCTGTGAGCTCAGGATGTAGGCTGGTGTTTGGCATGTGCATGCGGTAGGTAAAGTGCTGATGCCCTGTGATGCCTGCTCTTCTTTTAAGGGGTGCTTCGTGTGTCCATGCCGCAGCCACCAGATTTGAGTGGTGGTTTGTGTATTCCCTAGGAGGACAGCATCATACGCTACGTAGTCAGACCGCCGCAGTGAATTAGGCATTTGATGATTATATTGCTGCTGCAGACACGAGTTTGGTTGCCTATTTTGTAGAGCGGTGATAGCTACCAGGGCGAAACATTCATCAGGATAACGCTAGGTGGGTAGTGTCTGATTTGCTGAATATTTACCTGCAGGCCTGTGACGTTATGAAACCGCACACATGACGAGCATGCAAACACTATGAATATATTATTCTGTATTAATTAGCGCTGCCTTAGATAGAAGAAAGCGTCTGCTTGCACTAATTTTCTGCTGCCACGTTGATTGTTTGGCTTCAGCTGTAGGGCGGGCAAAGTGCTTAGGCAGCAGTGGACCCGTAAGGAGTCAAAATGCTTTTCAGCTTGCGTAGCTGCTAGGGGCGTTTTCAAATTTATGTAGGCTGCTAGCGGCTGTTTTCGTCTATGTATTACTTAGAGTAGCGGATGACCCTTGTAAGGATGCTTGCGTGAGGCCGTGAAGAAGAAACCCTGGTACCAATCTGTGAGTCCTTTGCTGAAAATTAATAACTTACATTAGTGGTACAGCTTGCATCTCTGCATTAAAGCTGGTACGCAACCAAGCTGTGCACTGACCCAAAGGCGTCAACTATATATTGACCAGGTTAAGCTCAGGTTCAGGTGGTGCTACTACGGACTGTAGGCGCTCCACCCTACACACTGGCTTCGTCATGCGCAAAGCTTACATCAACGTGTTGTAGGCGAACGTAGTGCTTTCAGTTTGTGTCAAAGTCTATTCCAAAGCTCTAAAACCTGTTCCAAGTGTAAATGTGGCTGGCACTCTCGCACGGGTTACCGGTCAATGCCAACATGGGGACAAGGTATTGTGGAGTGCATGGACACGTGGGTGGCTAATTAGAAACAGGCATTGACTTGTGATCGTGTGCTGCTTGGTCGGTGGCAGCTTGCTGTGTAAGCGCAATCATCAATTGAACATTTGCCTTCCTCGGTTTGCTAGCACTTCGTGCATGCAATTCAGCAGTCCACCTGCTATACAACTGTCAACGTAGGAATACATGCAAGGCACCCAAATGCGGTTTCGAGACGCCTTCAAGACCTGAGAAGCTGTTGGTCCTATGGGGGTCGCGCAGGCTTCTGGTGACACCTTGTTGGCACTGCATATAATAACAAGCTAAAGCCATGCCCCCATCTCTGGAGGACGTTAGCGTTTGTCCGAAAATCTGCTGGGATAATCTGTTGCGCGTCGGTGGTTTGGCACTGGATGTAGATTCTGTGTGACCAAGCTGAAACTGTGGAGCAAACGCTGGTTCCACGCGCACCCATGCAGAAGCTACAAGCACATACAGACTTATAATGACGCGTACTTGCAAGGTATCTAACAGCCTGGCAGTAGCCTAATTATGTCCCTTAGGGACGACTCCATGAAAGCGCTTCTACAGCGAGTCGGAAGGAAACGCTTCTGTGGATTGGAAGAACAACGCATGTACCCGAGGATAGCCATGTCCTAAAGTAGAATCATTGGCAAGAGGAGCCTAAGCACCATGGCGCTCCTGTAGGCCTTTCACCTTTCGACCTTGTCTTTGGGGTAATGCGCTTATGTTGTTAGTGTTTGTGTACTACCGGCTGCGCTGGCGTGGTTCAGGAAGTGGGTTTGTGCAAGGCAAGTGCGGTTTAGCTGTAGGTGAACAGAGCCAGCCAGTGCGTTTCTCGGCATTGTAGGGATTCCCTGGTGCCTCAGATGTGTTGGGGAGTATTAGTGCAGAATGGCAGCTAAACCATGCGTGTTAGATAAATTCTGTAGGCCTGAGCTTTCCTTCCGGTGTTCATGCTGTGCAGTAGAATGCATCAAGCGGGAGCTGTTTTAGCTGGCGGCTCATTCGGAAGTAGGTAGCACTGCGATTCCTGTGTGTGAATATGTGTTGGTGTCTTCTTGTCAAATCGTATGTGGTCAGGGCAACAATATCAATAAGGCTGCTTGTTCGGGATATGTTAGTACGGGACCGAACGGAATAGCGGTTGACTAGATGAGTACTATTTTTTCCTGAGCTTGTGTTTGCAGACGTGTTCAGTAGGCTCAAAAGGTGTAGCTTCGCTGCGCGCTTGCTCATTAAAATGTAGTAGTTGTACTGGACGGAAATCGGCAAGCTTCTACCAAACATCCTTTTTTGAGTTGCTCCTAGGATTGTCACAGTATGCTCTTCTGCATTACTTAGGAAATATGCTCTGTGCTGTAAGAGATGTGTCGGGCGTAGGTGGTATTTTTTCCTGCAGCTACACCAGCTACACACACTCCATCACCTATTCTCTCTGATGCAATGTGCTCGTTAGCATTGTTGCTTGGTAACGCCCCATGGAAAGAAGTAGCCGGCATGCTTCACTTGAGGTACGTTCGCTTTGCCGTGTAGAAATGATACATTGTGGTGGCAGGCGCTGAGGGTTACAGTGTTATAACCTACCTACATTTCTGCAGTGGCAGTATTTTATATTGGCGAGCTGTTGCGCTGTTACACAAAGCTTACTGCATTCGTGCACGGTGTCGGTGGGGAGCCAAATATTGTTTGGATGCGGGGTGATATGGTGTGGTGCTTTTATGGCAGAGGTTTGTTTGCAAGCGCTCTTCCGTTGATTGCTTAGCTTCACCTGTACGGTGAGCATGATGCGTTGGCTGCACTGGTCCCATAAAGCAATAAAGTGCGCTCCAGCTGGTGCATCAATGAGAAATGTTTCCAGGTCGATTCGGGCTGCCCGCGATGTTTGGCGTTTGGCGTTTTGGGATCAAAGGTGTAGCGGACGGCCCTCTATCGTAGCTTCGCGGGCTGCAAAAAATAATGTATGGTATTCATTCGCTGATCGCTTCAAGCTAACAGGGTCGGGAATAATTTCTGCAGCAATTGGCCTTCGCGCGACTGTCAAACTTGTTTGTGAATATAGCTATTATTTCTATAATCACCTTGCTTAGTTAATTTGCTCCGCGTGTCTCTAGTACAGACGCACCTGCAAAAGGGCAAATATATTTGACATATCTATCGCTTATACAGCTATTTTATAAGATTTTGTTTTCCATGGGTGTGGTCGTCAGCTAAAGCCATATCTGCACCCGTGGAACACGTACATCATTTCTTTAGACTGTTGGTATGGGTATGCACTGCTGATTGCGTGGTGCTTGTGAACTGGACTTTTTTCACCCTTGAGATAGCTGAGACTCCATAAAACACGCAGACATCATGCTTATCCATCGAAAAGTGGAAAACAGTACACAGACGCATGCGGACGCGTTGGTGTACGGTGCCTAGCAACCGTGTAAAGCAGTTTGAACTAAAGGCCTAGAGGGGTCCGAAGAGCGAGGCATGCTGTGTGCAATGCCGTCGGTAGACTTTACTGATTGATTGCGTGAATACTTTAAAATTCGCCACTATTTACGATATCGCTGCAATGTCTATTAGCGTGGAGACTACATGCCCATGGCGTCAAATGCTGAGCACATCGCATTACCTTTACAAAGTGAATTTGAAGGATCTGCCAGATGCGACGTCCATGACCAATGCATGGATGTGCAAATAGGCATGTATTTTAGCCGCATTATTGCTCCGAAGTCCCTGAAAACACTGGAGCCGTCGCAGTTCTTTCATATTTCTCTGTTTCATTTAGTGCTCTCCATGTGCTCATGTTGCGCTTTCTGTTAAGCGCGTCTGCCGTGGCGTGGTTCAGCAAGTGCGGAGGTACAAGCGACGTGATAGGTTTTGTGCGCAAGAAACAGATACCAATCTGCGGTCGATTTTGCGTGGCTCCACTGCTGCTGAGTGTGCTTTTTTCCGAGCATTGGTGCAAAAGATGCGGTCGTTGAAAGTGTGTTATCCGATTTTTCGTAGGACTTTGCTGTTGTTTGTACGCTTATCGTGTGCACTAGGAGGCAGTAAATTGAGGTGTTTCGCAGTTGATAGTGGGAGTGCAGCTTCCTGGATGTTGGCATGGGTGCATTTGTGCGAAAGTGTACTCAGCGTCAATGTCTTACATATGTACTTTGTGCTCGGGGTTCCCCTTCTGACGTTGGGCGTCGCATCGAGTAAGCCAGTGTGCCATGAAGCCAACTTGTGCTTCTATTGATTATCGTCGTTCTAGGACTGCTGAATGGAGAGTGATACTCGTTGCTCAATGGGGAGGCTCGGTGTACGCGTAATGATAACAGTGCACCTTTGCAAGCGGATGTCTGTTGCTATGGTTGCCGCGTTGGTCGGATTGCGACGCACGCCTGAGACATTCATATTCACTTTTAACTTGAAAGTGTCTGTGCCTCTCCTCGTTTTACGACCAGATACGAGTCTAACCCGGTAAAATATGCAGCCCAGAAAGCCCACAGAGGTTGCGGCCCACCAGTAAAAGCTAGCACATGTGTAATAGTATGACTTCGTGAAGCCGTTCAGTTTGATATTTGCTTTAAATAAATGGAACTGAAGATAGGGAGGCATAGCTTGTAAGTTGACCACCGATATATTCATTTTGCGCTTTGTAGGGTGCCGCTGGACATGTCGTGTAAATGTTCGTTTAAGGGGTATTTGCGGTTGATGAAGTCCTCGTCGTGTAAGGAAGTATTCTGAGCTTACGGCCGACGGCATGAGCGCTATGTTTCCCATGTGAACGATTCTAAAAACAGCGTCATACGATGCCTCCGAAGTATTACCACAGCTAGGCACGAAAAACAAAATGCGTTCATTACACTACCTCGCTCTCACCGCCGTGTGTTGATGATCTTAACGAGGCACTGCTTCAAAAGATCACTAGAACTATGCCATGTAAGTGCATATAGCTGTCCAAATGTGTAGAGCAGATCCTGAAATGTCAAAGCAAGTGGCAGGCGAATCGCAGAAAAAAGGTTTTCCCTTGTGCTACCGAGTTATCTTGCGCGACAGGTTCGCGAAGCCCTTCCATATCTTCACTATTATATTATTTCTTCACCAGTGAGTTGCCTGAACGGAGTGAGCAACGAAGGGGGTCAAAATTTTGGTTACTCCGAGCGGAACAGTGTTACATTGGCAAGTGAGTCCGGCTAAGTGATGTTGTGTCGGTGACTGCTATAACAGGGATCGAAGAACTTAATAATGAGTGTCGAAATTGTTAAAGATAGAACGTCGTATATCAGCAGAGACTAATTTGCTACAAGTATGCAGCATATCTCCCGAAGCCTGGCTAGAATTGTTGAGGGCTTCCTGCACTTTTAGTAGGGATGCGATACATTTGGTATTCTGAGGGCTTTTCTCCAGATGCAACATTTTACCCAGTGCATGTATGGCCACCTGGAACGCAGTCATGGGAAGCAAAAGCCTTAATACTAGGTGAGCTATCACGTGACGCAAGATAAGGGCAAACGATGCTTGGAACGATTTCCCTTATCATGTTCATGGCTTTAAGAAAGCCAACGTTTATGCTATTGAACCGCAACCAGCTTGCGCACGATTATGCGTCAACTCACTCCTTCCACAGACAATGTGCTTCCGTTACATACGTGATGCGGCTGAAAAGTTCGCTAGATGTCTTCATGCTTTGGGGACGAGTTTTCAAATTTTCATAGGGATACGTATTTTGAGATTGCTTGTGAGACATCTGCAAACGCCTGTTGACAACGTACAACGTTTATGAGCACTCAGCACATTCTCATCCTATGAGGTGCGTACACGTAGCTCGCCTGTTGGCTGGTAAACCAATAAACATTTTTACGCTTTGTTACACGACGCGTCCACCACCATCTGTATTATTCATCTACAACACGTTGGATCTCATGAACTGCCACGTAACCTGTAGGATGTAGAATGGCAAGTTTTTTCTACAGATGAATGCAAAATGACAGTCGAAATTCCTGTGCTATCCATTTTGCTTGTTATACTAATCCATTCGGTGTTTAGACAGGTTGTGTTGGGGATCCACAGCGTAGGGAGCGGTGGGTTTGTGACGGAGAGGTGTATGCGAGTGCTGTCTTGTTGATGGTTAGCGCTGTTGCCAACTGCAAAGCACTTCCCGCATAGTGCATTGTACCCCACAGGCTGAGCGCAGCAAGGAAATCAAAGACATACAGCAATCAGACAGCACGCATTGGCCTGCTGCCTTGCTGCACTAAAGACTCGGCAACCCATATCTGAGGCACCAGTGAAACCATATTACACCGACTGCGCATTGGCTGCTGCTGTTCCCCTACATCCATACTGAACATGCCTTGCAAAAGTCTACTTCCTGAACCAGTCCGACGCAGGCGCTAGTGACCAGACAAGCAGCATGAGGGCATTTAGTGTCTAATGTCCATGTGCATGGCTTTGTAGGCACTCCGATGTGTGATCATATTATGTATTCCCCACAAGCCTAGGGCACACTGCAGTATCCAAAAGAAGAGCAGCATCTCAGCAAATGCAATATGACTTGCTATTTTGCTTGCTGCACGCTGGAGTTGCCACGCTGTCGATTTCTCATTCGCGCAGCAGGGGGGCGAAAACCTTGTTGATTTCTTGTAATCTACAGCAAGAGCGTTCAACGCAACTGATTGAATTTTCTACTGGCAGATGTATGTGTCAGTTGATGCCACCAGGCTACGAAAAGAGCTGCCTTGATACGTTTCCAGGTCACTTTGAGGCTATGGGGCTTGACGAGTTTCAAGTTCATAAAGCCTCCGAGCAGATGAATCTGATTTCCTGCACCCGACCTAAAGTGCCAGCACGTCTGAGCTACGTCTAAAGTTGCTGGAGAGGGTCCGGCTTTATTGCAGCATTGATCACACTTTCAAGGTGCAGTATTTTCCCTGGCACTGTGACACCAAAGGGCTTAGCAATGCTAGTCTTTAGGGGGCCGAATCGTGAGGCGGACTCCTTGATCACGTCGACGATGCCTTTTCCGCTTATTAATAGAGGCTCCGAATACAAACGTGACATTCCTTGGCTTTGAGCGGTGTGTACTTAGCTGGTATAGTGATCATATGGTAAAGAGCCGTCACAGTATATTCGATAACACCTGATCCCATGGTCTAGAAAGTGCATAGATTTGACGTACGTGAAAGTTTTCATATTCGCGACCAGCTGCATGTATGTGCAATGGAGGCTTTGTTGGTTTTTTAAAAGCAGATGCTGCGTGTTGAGGGGCGTTTATAGAGGCTGCACCTGTCACCTTGCTTCTTGATTTCACAGGCCGCATACAATCTTCAAATAATGCAAACATACAATTGCCTGTGGCATAGTGTATAAAGCGTGCATCGTTGAGGTCGTTTAAATTCAGTGTGTCCGCAATGTTACTGTGCAACGGGGCGAAGAACTGCGTGCTTGGATGCAGGATCCTCCTTGGCTAAAAGTAGGACATCAGCACACCCGCACACTAGGAGTGCTTTGCATGCTTCAGAGCAGCCATAAAAAGTGCACACACATTCTTGTGCTCATCGAATTTCTTTTTCTAGTGCAAAACTTTTTTCAGGGCAAACCACACTGTATTCGCTAAATATGTCCGCGCCCTGTGGATTCAAGGAGAATCTACAAGAATATGAACAATCTGGTGTTGCCTGATTAAAAGTAGACGACTTTTGTGTGACTCTGGGAACTTCAGGTCAATTATGTCAGGGGTGGCAGCTAATACAATGACCGCATTACATTTAAAAGGAACTGTCAGTATTCAATCTCATGACACACCCAGAAGGCCTTCCTTTTTAATCAAGTTCATACGAGTTCCCCATTTGAGCAACATTCTGGGGATAGTGAGTGCGTTTACATGGACTCATTGTGATGCGATTTGCTGACTGCATGCGGTTCGCTGTATATTTGTGATTTTCATACTCACGACACTGAGTCACACGTGTTTATTAATTCAGGATTCACCCTGCAGGTTTAAACACGCTGTATTGCAGCAGATCCTACAGCGCTTACTTACATGCTTAATTTGCTTCAAATCCTCATAGAGCAATCGATGAGTTCCTGGCAGATGCAACAGTGCCGCCTCTATTTTTAAGTACACGCAGAGCTGCCCAACTTCCTTAGTCTCTTTCTACAGTGTAGAAACAGGACTAGATTGCCTACACAGAACATTAATAGCAACTCCTAAAACGATACATTTAGGTAGAATAGCCCGACTGGAATGAGTGCAAAATGAACAAACCGATTACTTTGTAAACAACAAAAACGCAACGAGCAGGTTCATACAATCAACAATACAGGGTTGGGGGGCCAGAACAAACGGAAAACACTAAGTCGGAAGAAATCAAACAAGCTTCCGGAAAGTGGTGGTGTCTGCAATGCGCTGAAGCCCTCTTTTGTGTATACGCGCCATGCAGCAGAGCGTTAGCTGTATATATGCAGAAAAAGAAATACACAGCAGAGAAACAAAATGGCACCCAAAATCTTTTAATTTGTGCTCTGCCAGTGTTCACAGCAGAGTCCCTCATGTGCAGCTTTCTCAGTTTCAAGGGTAAATTGGTTGGTTGTCAATCACTTTGCAAATAAGAATTAAACTTTCGACCAACAATAGACACGGGTTCTGGCTATGGGAGTTCCCACCTGGATCTAAGGATTATATGTGACGAGTTGAAGTTTTGTAGTGTAGTAGAGCATTGATCGTTGGTTTCCAGTGCTACGCTCTCACCTGCATGACAGATGGTTTACTATATTTGCTGCCGTAATGCAGTAAAGCTCATTATTTGAGACTCGGTCGAAAGGGAACGCTCAACGAGCGATGTAGGCTGTGATGGATATTGGAAGCTATCTTTAAGATGTCTCGCCGTGTTCGGCAGGCAATGAGTAAAAGAATACGCTAAAGTATCAAGGCTCTTTGAACTTGTTAAACTATGGACATTGTGGCCCTGGCCTGTACGCGTCTAACTGCGTTTGTACAGCACACGCTGTCGCATATTCTGTCTCTGATTCTACCTCTTCCTCTGGAGCTTGAGAACCTTGACAGTAGTCGTGTCAGGACGGTACACCACATTTCATTGTCCACCGCTGCTCCACTGAAGAGTCACAATGGCCTGCACGAAAAGCTGGACGGACGAGTTTGGGCTTTCGAAGCAACATTCAAAATTTTCCTTTTGGAAGTGTGCCCCCAGCTAAAGAGCTGCCATTTACTTGCCATCACATTTCAATGCATGCTTTGGTCGGAATTACAAAGTCTAATAATTCAATTGCAGCTGCAAGTTGCTAATTCACAAAGGCGACTCTAAGAACATAGGCGCATACAAGTTAAAAGTACATGCAGTAGCGCGTTAAAGTGGGCGGATGAAATCGATCTACAAAAAACACTCCAAGCGTAAACGTGCAGATGGCGCATGCGCTAGCGCGGTGGGCACGAACTCGCCTTGTGGACAGACGAGCAATTCGATTCCTCAAGCCCAAGCTCCCCAAAGCCCCTTCGTCTTATTGAGTATCATCGATGTCGTACTTTGCAGAGTGTGTCCCAAACTAAAACTGCACGCTGCGTCTTCAAAGTTCGCATTGGAAGCAGCGAGCCAAATTTGGATAAGCCTTAGAACAGCGTGCATGAGTGCAGCCAGGCAAATCAAGGTATCAGTTTTCCCCAACCGCGAGCCTCAGAAGGGATGCAGGTTTTGGGCTCTTGCCACTTCTCCGGGAGAGGGAAAATTCGTTGTTTGCTCCCAACACAGATAGAGTTTCAGGGCGAAGGCCTTCAGGAAACAGCGCATACGGAGGCGCCCACAGGCCCGCTACACACAGAGAAGGGTATACAGCAATAGCTGTTGTTGAGAGGAGGTAGGTGACCACAGGAAGGGTTGCTGGATGCCGGGGGACGCTTTCCGCAGCATGATTCCACGCTTGTTTAATTATGCATAGTTCCATTCCCAATGTACTTCTTGTTTCTCGTTTGATTGTTTGGGGGTCACTTTATGTAAAACTCTTCCTAAATGAGGTGGAAGTTAGAGGGAATTCTTCACTACAGTCAGGGCTTTAACTGCAGATAATAGAATGTCTTTGCTCCTGCTTCTTGTTGCAATGTTGTACTACGATATGAGGGGGCTCATGTAGAGCTTTGCGATGGGTTTTAGAAGCAAGCTAATTTACAGGAAATAGCTATGGATTGATGCATAATTGTAAAGTGCGTACTATGCATTGTTAGTTGGAATCAATAAGACTCGATGGCGAAATTCATTTCTTATGTGTGAAGTCATCAAGCTTCGCATGTTTGAGGAGAATTCAACACGCTTTCCAGCAGTGGCGCCTTAATGTACTAGGCATTGCGAGAAGCGGTGCTGCGGAGGCTGGATATGTAGGGTTATGTGAGGAGCGACTTTTCGCCAGTCCCAGAGGTTTGTACATGGTCAGGGTGCCAGTGAGTCTGAAAGCCTCTAGTGCGGCATATGGTAAGGTAACACATGGAATATGGCGCCCTCCCGTTTAAAGTGAAGGGGCAAGCAAGCAGCGAAGTGGGAGCTGCTTGCCAAGGGAATAGGCTGACGAAACCGTTAATGATCGACCACGGAATCCCTGAGAACTGCCCTCAGGACCCCTTGTGCCAGCTTTTACCGCATCACTTGACTTGAGCTCAGCAGCAGATCATCAGCTTTAGCTACCGAAGTGCTGGTTCCCGCTGAGGGCTTGTGTCTTTTAAGGACCCCTTTCAGCTGGTACGGGAATGTGTTGTCCACACAGATATCAGGCTACACGTGGCACTGAGCAGAGTCTCTAGGGGGCTTGTAGTCCTTGCGACCCCAGCACTGTTATGTGGTGCTTGTTGCTGACATTTCTAGCACCCAGCGTGAAAAACTCCCAAAGCGTTTGCTTGTATCAATGTCTAGAATCCCACGCTGCCTATGGTGCAGGCTGCTCATAGCTGTATTCGGTATAAACTGGGAAAATTTAATATTTATGATTGTATAGGCACCCGACACCACAGTCGACTTACCTGAGGGAAGGCAACACTTCACAATGAGCATATAGCTTTTTCGCCGTATTTATCTTCCTGGCAAAATGCAACACAAAGCCCTACAAGGGCGCCCTCGTTCCGTTGTAAAAAATTGCAATCAGAGGCAAGGGCAGGGCATTTCCATAGAGTGCAGCTAAAGCAATGAATGTATTGAGTAGTTTACTACTTGCCAGTCCCACAGGTTTTTTCGTTCGTTCCTCCTATGAAGTGGCGAGCGGAAGGAACCGCTTCCGCTACCTTGCAAGCAGCTGGTCTTGAGGGTTGGGTATGGATCATGATGGCAAGTTTGAAAATTGGGGTGCTGCGGTCTAAACTACACTTCAACACTTCCAGCTACGCTAATTGCATCCAACTAGCGGCATGTAAAGAATTAACCAATAAGTTGATCTGCTGGCACACATGCTTATGCAGAAGAGTGCTCGTTCGGCACAACAAGACACAAATGCTGTTTTCCAATGCAGTAAATGCGATTTGCAATGTAGAGTGGATGTCAGGATTGCGTAGAGAGTGCAGCTACGCGCATCTTAGCCATTCCTCTCGGCTCATATTTAAGACTTTGAGGGGAGCGGGTAGGGAAAGGCAGCGTAACAGCTTTCCATTTATTTTGGAATAAGCCTGGAGGGATGTAGCTCCTTGCGAACTCCTCAGAGGGAGCCATACACTAGAAAACAAATTTGCGGCTTTTTTACATCGAACTCGCAGCAGTACTCTGCAGCGCATAGAATATGCTAAAGAGCAAACCGATGAGCCCGTTCTCTATTAATTCCTAGTTGAGCACAACTAGTGAAGCACAAAATTTGAATAGCAGCTTCGCTCGATCTCGGAGACCTCTGGTACAGATCGTTAGCCATGCCTCAAATCACATTTTCATCATCTCCGTAGAATAAAGCATGAAGGACATACAGCGAATTTTGGAGCTTCTAGGGAAAGTGGGTTACCAATAGCATACCTTGCTGCGGCTCGTGTGGGCCCGGGGAATTGATGATATACACTGAAAAACGAATGGTAGAACCCATGGACAGTCTTAGCGTCCAAAATCATTGGAAGCACTTGATATGTACAACGGAAAGCCTTTTGAAGGCATAAGCTGTTCAGAGGGTGATACAAAGAGGTTAACGCAAATCTGAACTACTCAATGGAGAGTAGGCAAGTTCACCGCTGTGCCATACAGGCTCTGGAGTCGCCTCTAGAGTCATCCTTCCACTCACAGGTACCTTCCCCAAGCATTTGTGTCGAGAAAATTGCAACTAGTGAGTGGAATGCTCTCCCAATGATACCAGTATTCTTATCGGCACAGGAGCACGGCTCTAGGCACAGTGGCTTGCACCAAGTATACGGACGTAGAGATGCGATTACACCGTTTCTTGACAAGTGAAACAGATCCGCTACTAACTCTACACCTTTTCCTTGATTAAGGCAGAATCATTTGGCCTAATACAGAAATGATTGTGCCGTACTCTGTGCGTGTTCGGATACTTGCAGCTAGCCATGCCAGCAGCGACCCCTGCTCGTTTCGCCGCAGGACACACTCTGCGCTACCACAACGCTTCCTGTCCACCCAGATCATTGTTTACGCTGGTACAGAAGTGGATCTTAGCAGGCTCTGCTTTGCATATATCCACAGACCTCGTATATTCAGAGTTCAATTGCATTACTTCACAGTAGCGGCTGGTGCTGAATGCGGACGTACAACGGTAGAACACTGTCGCAATCTCAGCTGTGAGCGTCGATCAGTCGACTGCATTTTCCTGTGGTGGGGGTCATACTACACTCGGGTCTCTGAATGACAGCCTTTGTAGGCCGCGAAGTCCAGAACCGATCCATGTGACCTCCGTACGTTGTCCGCGTGAACGAAGTGTAGCAGCCTACACAGTTGAGTGCAGCCTTTCGCTTCGGCTATATTCCATTCGAATCGAACCCTCAGTATTTTTGCATAAACTAAAGGCATAGTTGGTATATCTTCACGTATTTATCTTCTGTGCACCGCCGTAATCTTATGCCCCCCGCGATGAGGCAGTTCAAGGAACTAGCGGTTCTGGCCGCCATCGTCGTAGCCCTTTCAAACCAGGAAAGGACGGAAGCACGGACGGCCCCGAACCGTCTTGCTCTAGATGGATCTCGATCATTCAACGCGCAGTCCATGATTGAAGCCCAATGGGGAACATCTTATAGCTATGTGCACGGGATGCGGACTGTTGACGGTGATCTCGTTTTTATATTTGAAAGTTTGTCGGACGAGGCCAAGCCTTATGCCGTTCAGGTTGGACCCCAAAACGAATGCGCTGGTATGGGCATTCTTGTGGACATGCGGAAGTCGGAGGTGTCTGACAAGTTTTCCAGTATTTCCAGTGCAGATGATTGCCAGGAACTGTGCGCACAGACAAGGAATTGCGTCGGTGCCACTTATGATGAGTCCGCGTCAACCTGCAGTCTGATGAAAAGCTTGCGGTGGCTCTCGGAAGGCCTGTCGACACTGGTTGTGCCGTCTTGCGACTCGGGGTGCTTTCAGGAAGGCAAGAAGTTCGATAATGATGGAACTTCGCTGGGGTTTGCCCCCAATCCGAATATCTGCCAGGCGATGTGTGAGGGAGAGTCGGAGTGCCGCGCCTTCACATGGAAGCGGACGGATAAACAATGTTTCTCTCATAGGATTGCTGGGAATACGGTAGCCGACGCTGACGCAGTAAATGGGCTCAGGGGAAGCTGCTCAGTGAGCAAAAAAACAGCTAACTATGCACAGTCTTGCCTAGTCGAAAATGTTTCCGCCACTGGTGACGATTATCGAATGCAGCGAGGCGTTGGTACTGTACAAGCCTGCAATGAAATCTGTCTCTCGGAGAGCAGGTGCAACTGGTTCACCTACAATCAAAAAGATCAAATATGCTTCCTCAAAAATGTTCGAGGATCAAGTTTGAAGTTTTTTAAGTCTGGAGACTTAACTGGGCCTAAGTACTGTGACACGAGCTGCTTCCTAAAAGACATTGAGTACATGATTGATAGAGTTGCCACATTGACTGTAGAAGACGCTTCTCGTTGTCGCTACGAGTGTTCAGTGCACTCGCAGTGCCAGAGGTGGACCTTTCACATGAGTGTTCGGGGATGCTATCTCTTTGGAGAGGTAAAAACTGCTGTGGGTAAACGTACACCAGGCTTTTGGAGTGGTTTTAAGGGTGGCTGTGGAGCCGAGCCGCTCTATGCCTTGAATGCTCCAAGTTGTGTACAGAGGGGAGTCAAATACAACTCAGCGCTGCTTGAAGTTTTGCCCGCAGAGACTGCCACGTTATGCCAACAGAAGTGCCAAGCCAACTCCAGTTGTGAGACATTTGCATACAATACGTCGACGAAGAATGCTTGCGAGTTTCACGGACCGACCTCCGATTCTCAGAAAAGTTACAACCCCTATTTCATGGCAGGGCCAAAAAGATGTTAGTGACAGAGATACAGCTACAAGTACGGTGGGCTTGTCCTTTCTGACGTAATTAAACGAATCCGTTCAGCCGACGAGTGTCAACTGAGCTGGCAGCCAACCACCACAGAAGCACTGAAAATTTCTGGAAACAAGCATGCGTCTCCGCAAAGGCAAGTACGTTTGGAGGGTTACCACGAAGCCTGCAGAATGGAGATGATGGTTCGACCACCTTATCCCCTCAACCCTGTCCCCCAATAATAAAAAGTTGTGCGTAGTGCTCTCCGGCTAAGGAGGGAATGTACAGGGGAACAGGCGGGTATCTGGGCCTTTGCAATGCAATGCTGACGCTTCATGCTCCCATGGAAGGGCGATGCTCGAGAACGGCGACAAGCGTGGACCCGCAATACGTGAACGTGCCGAGCTCTGCCAGGAGGGGTGTGCAAAAAGTGGCCGGTGCAAGTTTGTGCATTATGGGTGACCTAGTGCATTCTCGAGAGCATTATCCACGGGACATTCGACTTGAGTAAAAGCACTTAGTGAGTGGAGTTCAAGGAATATGAGGTCAGAACAGTCTTCTCCGCAAGTTCGTGCCAAAAAGAAATGGACTACACGTCAGAAGACACTTTTTATCACAATGATGCAGAACCTGAAGAGTGTTACGACATCTACAGAAAGCCTCAGTGACGCTTGCCGATGTTGCACAACACTGGCAGGGCTTGCTGGATGAAGATATTTTAGGTTCTTGCCAAAGCAGGAGAAGCCGTTCGTGTCAGCAAATATTTTTCCTCATGCTTACCCCAGGTGCTTGCGTGGAGGAGTTCCCTGCGAAGGTTGGTCCCTTTGGATGCTCACCTGCGTTCCTAGAGAGGAAAGATCTAGCTCGCGTGCGAGCCACAAGACATCTGCACTTTTCTCATCCTCTAGATATCTCGGTAGGCGTAAGGCCAACCTGGAAAGAGTGATAGCTGCAGAGACGTGCAATGCCATGTCTGATACAAATTAGTGGTTAAGAAACTAGAAACGCCAGATCGCATTTCTACTGCATGAGTCAAAGAATTTCTCGACTTTCAGGCAGGTTGAAGCAAACGCGCTTCATCGCCCGAGATAGCAGTGTTCGTTGTCTCGTTGAAATTGGAAAGGAAGCTGTTTCAGATTTATACTACGGGGCCGCTGCCACAAATGACTGTGATAAGGTGAACTCGGGCAGTTCTTTTAATAAGTATTTCTCTCCCTGAAGGGTGCTTAAGTACACGTTTTACCTAAAGATAGTGTGGAAAGGGACTGTGGCATTCAAGACCTTGTAGCAGAGGCCATAAGTCTCAGCTGTACCTATCTCGGCTGCCCTGGTCCCATCCTAGACCTGCTGGATCTACTGTGGATTTACACAACACGAGTTGCAAGGGGACGCTTAAGAACGTTGGGCGCAAAACTGGCTGCATCACGTTACAGTGCCACTCATGAGTATTGGTGGACAATTTCGTACGAATTTAGCTCGCGCTCCCCCGTAGCACAAGTTTGTATCTGCGTAGTGCACGGAGCAAGTTCCGCTACATAGGATTATGAGATCCAGAGTATACTGTTTTCTAGACTCATCCATTACGGTCTCAAAGCTTGTAAGCCTTCTTTTCAAGACAACATGGTCGATTCGCTGGCTCATTTGCACTGATCCTGTGAAATACAACTCATACACGTAAGCGTTCGAATTACTTTATCGCGATTGACCTGGGCTTCAAAAAGAGGCTTATTAGCACATCAGGACCCAGAAACGCTCATGAAGGGGTGCTGCACAGCGTACAATTGTAAACCTGGAACTAAATTCTAGCTGTGTACACGAGTAACCTTCCCGAGGCGAAAGAAGTTCCCTGGCATGGCTACCCATCCTATAAGAGCATCCCTTCGCTCACAAACAAGTGAAAGAGGCTCGAAGCAGCAAGTTCGATGCAATCTTGTGCAGAAGGATTCTATTTGGGACGCTGAAGAGCATACGTTACTGTGAATCAGCGTATGCTTGTAGCTTTGAGAAATCCACACTTCCACCACAGCGTACAGTGCGGGCTCGTACAATTCGATTTTGCTGTAGGGAGAGTGAATGTGTTTCTTTGTTCTACCTGCACGCAGTGTAGAAGAATGCTTACCAGAGGATGGATTATCTGATCGATCGTATGCGTATCTCTCTGAAGGTCACATAAACCGGCAGATAGCTCATCTAATGTTAGTAGCAGCGGGTTCCACCAAAACACAAGGACATCCCCTTTCGCTTAAGTTAATTTTCAACCCTGCACCAACCAGCATGCACGATGGGTGCACTGCTTGCAGGGAATTGCCTTTAATCACCATGAATGTATGTGCAACATCCTCCTGTGTTGCTACCATGCCCGCTTACTTGCTGGAACATGGTGCACACCCAGCGGGCAAGCCACTTTGCTCTGCGCTCAAAGCTGAGGACACCACTATCTTTGTGGACAAATGGTACTTTCTACCCAACCCGACCATCGCATTTGCGTTCAGAGCATACATCTCCGTAGGTTGCATTGCCTTCTTTAAAATCCTCTACCATGGAAGGTTTGGGCGAGCCTGGAGGCTTCGTCCCCTTGATGAGGCATTCTATGCTCCACCTGGTCCAAAAGCACCTCCTACTGTAGCACTACAGGACAGTCCACGTCTCCAGAAATTGGGAAGGACCATGCGACCTCAGGGTTTGCTAAGGGACGTCATGAAGCAACGATATCAACCTCCATACGATTCAGTCAGCCTGGTCCGGAATCAAAAATAGCTGTGTGGCCTTGGATGAAGATTCTTGAATTATGGGCTGCTAGGCCCTGTCGATGAGGCCTTCGGATGCTTGGCAACACTACAACATGAATGACACTTTCCGTCAAACTTCCCAGTCTACCACACATCTTTGCCGAGTGTTGTTCTCTCCGACAGTTTTTATGACTGCTCCACTTGAGCAACGGGGGCAGCTAACACTGAGCTACCGTTATAATGTGGCGAATCTTGGGACAGCGTGCTGCATAATTCACAGTGATGACACCTCAGAAATGGCAGAAGATGTCACAGTGCGTCTACCAGCACTGGTGGATGCATTAAGGATGAAGTTCTGTCTCATTCAGGGTGGAAAATACTCAGAACACAAATAGAAGTCTCATGACCAGGCAGTCTACGTCTCGCAGCTGATTTCGTTCTCTTCAGATGTTCCGAAGCATACAGTACTGCGGTGATCGCACGTGGATCCAAGTTTATCAGATACCTCGCTGTGTGTCTAGCGTGTGCAGAGTTTAACACAGCTGATGCTAAAGGGTATACACGACAAAGTATAAAGAATGTTTCCGCCTTGCTAAATAGCCACACCTCTGCATGCAAGCGTCAACCGCGATCAATTGTCATTTAAAACCGTTCAGGGATTCAACTTAGAATCGCGCTCGGTAGAGATGCCCCCCGCCTCCCTAGAGACCTACATGATCGTATTTAAGGCGCGTCTATTGAACACCATCAAACAAGTTTCCCAACACAAGCAGCCTACCAGGTTCCGTCTACGCGCAACCGAATCTATTGCCTCCCATTTTGGCAGATTCATTAGGCTCAGTGGCCAGTCATTTTCTGGGCTTACGGCTATTGTATAAGGCGCATCACCCACACAAATATTTGAGCCACTCCCAAAGGAGTGCTTACGTTTGACACGAGAATCGAGGTTATAGAGGTGCTAGCTAACAGGTTATCCGTATTTGCAAAGTAGTGGACTTCGCGCGTAGGCCAAATAACCAGAAAGTTCTTTGCTCAGATAATCAACGTAGTATTACTAAGGAGGTTGGCAGCATTTCATTTTTGCTTTGTATACACGTTAGCGCGTGCATGGTGCACGATGGAGGCTTCAGCAGCAAGTAGCCTATCAGGGGGCCCATGACAGATAAAGTTTGTATGAGGTGTTTAAGGTGAGCGAAATATGGACCGTAGTACAAGTTACAGCGTCTATCACACACGTTGACCCAGAAAAGCATAAGGCGAGGACTGCCATGAAGAGACTTCAATCCATTTTTGATGCATACAAACATCGTCCTGAAGCTCCTGAAGATACCAAATGGGTGTTTTAACTTGCAAAAATGTAGCTTGATGAAATGCATTCTGGGGGCGTGGTGCTTATGGTGAGCTCAAGTCAATTGCTACAAGCAGATGGCCCACAAAGGCAACCCACTTCGCATTTGCTGAGCCCTCTTCAATACTCTGAAGTGTGTTCTGCCTTCTTAAAAGCTATGAAACAAACGCGCACGAGGAAATCACCATCCACCACATACCGTTGTGGCCTGATGCATCATGCAGAGGTGGGTAACACGTATGTATCAGCACTCGCGTGTGTCGCGTGGCTATCTTCCGTCAAGTCATGAAAAAGGTCATACGGCACAGCTATATAACCGAAATACTCTCCGCACAAGCATCATTTTTGTGATCGAACGGTTGCATCTGCAGCTTCCCCTTGTGCACGCCACATGCATTTGGAAGTCGGAAAAAATATTTACTGTATGCATGTGCCGCAGCCGTTTGCCAGCCGTAGCCACTGCGGGGTAAAGGAAAGTACGGGGGGCGGCTGCAATATTGAGCAGCACGTCAAACACATGCCCTCTTCCTAGCGGAACGGTAGACACAGTGTGCCACCATTGCACTTGACGATGCAATCCA
This sequence comes from Cyclospora cayetanensis, assembly GCF_002999335.1. Lineage (NCBI taxonomy): Eukaryota > Apicomplexa > Conoidasida > Eucoccidiorida > Eimeriidae > Cyclospora > Cyclospora cayetanensis. The sequence continues at coordinate 28,131 of NW_020312044.1, read as the reverse complement.
AGTACAGCGCTCGCCTGGCGTGCCGCGAAACCACACTCTCAATACTGATTTCATCCGTGAGCACGGTGACAAGATCGGCTCTCTGTCTACAGTCGCAGCCACGTGGTTGCATAGCTTGGGGCAACTCAAATGGCACAGGACATGCACTAGCCTAGGAAACGTGCTGCCACTATACTTTGTCAAGTTTTGTTAGAATTTTTCTGGCCACAGTTCCAGTGTGTGTATATCCTTGTTGAGCCACAAGCGGTTCCATCAGCTCTGTCAAGCTCACAAATGCGGACGAAGGGCCAGGTGCTGGCAAGTCCATCGATTCCACTTTAGTATGCGGTGCTTGGGCCCCCAAAGCAGCTCTGTGCAGTGTGGTAAGCCAGCAAATGGGGAGCTCTTACCTGCGCTCACATATTCCTGAGCTACTGCATACTCCAATGACCGAGACTGTAATCCGAAGAGGCAACTTTGCAGGCGTCGACTGATGGAAGGGAGAAGCGGTCCAGATACCCCGTCGTGCTCTTATATTTGCGAAAAAAGAATCTGGACGAGCGTTATTGCAGAGTACACTCGCTACGGACTGATGAAACATTGTCCCTATCGCGAAACACAGGCGAGAGGAAAGTTCAGCACAGGCCCTACAGCACTCCTGTTGCCAAGCACAAGGGCACCCAAGCCCACAGAATCCATACAGCTCTTCCGTTCGATAGAACAGGTCACTATAGGCTTGTGTCTGAATATTTTCTAAGGATTGCGCTTCGCAGCGCACATGGTTGGTGTGGCAGGCTCCTCCAAGAGCTGCTCTCTTGCGGTCTTCTGAAAACGTGTTTAATATTCAGCTGCGCATGCTCGCAAGCTTAGAAGCCAACCAATAACGAGAGATGCGAGACATGACACGTGTCACGCTGAGAGAGCTAGAACCCTACCTACCAGACTGCTTTCTTTATGCCTTTTCGCAGAGCTCAGTACCGGAGTGGCGTTAACTAAGCAGCACATCGATTCGACGTTCCTCCATTCAAGAATTTTGGGGGATTTTATTTCTTTTTCTGGCTCTCTCAAGGGCTTTTTCTCTCTAGCCTCTATAGCCAGTAGTTACACTGCCTCGGAGGCTAAGACTCTGTAGGACCACAGCGCAGGTGAGTTGAGATGCCCTGGCATCCGCAATCAGAGTAGCAGTATGTCCTGAGTTTGGGTGTCATTTTTATCTTGGCTAGTTGTGGATGACAGGAGGATAACAAAGGAGCTGCCCTACGATTGATACTGGTTCGAGCAGTCTGGCGCGGGAGAAGAGCAGGTTATACAGGACCGCGTAGGAGTGAGCGTCGGGTATTTCTGGATGCTTTCTCGGAGTATCAATGAGGTAATTAGCTGTTATTGGGTTAACTGCATGGGGCAAAAACCGACTTCAGCGCTGCTGCAATCTGAAGCGGAACAGCCGTTCCGCGTGGGGGCGGCTGTAGGCGTCAAAGGGATAATTTGGGGCTAAAGTAGGCCTAATGTGCAATCATTCTGGCATCACTTTCTGTGTTATTGGCAGAAACAGGTTTTGGGGCTTGCTGGAAGTCTAGGAAGTGTTTCATCCATCAAAGCATCGACGGGCTGGACTCTGTACAGCCGCAAAGTGTCGCTGAGCATAGGGGCGACGCCGCCTCTTGTTAGGCCACATTTCCTGATGTTTCTTAATTTTGAGCTACTTTGGGTTTGCTGAGTGCTCTTTTCATGTTAACAACGCACCTACCCGTTACTCTGGCTGCTGCTGCCCTGCCACCATCGGCGGTGGCTAGTCTGGGGTAGGTGCTGGTTTTCCTCCTAAACTTCCTTGTCATTTCCTCTGTTTTTCCTGATGATTCATCTGTTTTCGCACATCCGAAATGAACGCACGCCCTGGAATTGCATAGAGGCGGCCCTTTCTCTGTGCCTTGGAAGGCTCTCGATTTCCGAGGATCCCAGTTACAATACCCCCAGTTCGTTCCATTGAGGGTGCCAGTTGAACTTTCTATCTCTTTGTTGCCTAGACAAGGTGCCTAAGGAAGGTTGAGGTAAGGGGCGTCACGCCTGGAGGAAGCCGAGCGTAGTCACGCCTCGCCATACTGAAATCTCAGCGTCAACGGCAGTTGGTGTAACAACAGTGCCCAGAGCAGCAATCTAAACAGACACCGCAGCTCCGTTAGGTGTACCTTCAGCAACCAGTTGCAGAAGCAGCAGGACCAGAAGTGCCGCAGCCCTCAAGAGCTTTGCTCAGCTCTAGGGTTCAACGACCAGCAAGAGGGGAGAGGGGCGGCAGCACAACTTGCACTCGGGTTGTTTTGGCGAAGCGGCTTTGCAATGGCGTCCGAGCCTTTCATTGACTATAAACCCACATGGGAGGTGGTTGGCAGTGACGAGCTGTGCAGTGAGTCTCCCTCGGACTCTGCTCCTGAGGGGGGGTCTATAAAGCAGAGGGGAGAGAGAGGGCGTGACGAGAAGGCGAGCAAGCGCAGCGAGTTGCAGAAACAGAGACAGCAGAGTGGCAGTTCGTTACAAGTACGCTCAGTTGTGGTGGTGAATATATCATCTGCTTTGGACGGCTGTGATGACCAGCTGCTGCCTGCCACGTTCAGAGCCTTAGAGAGTGATTTAGGCTTCCACCCCTCCTTGCTGGGCTATATTACGCTCTCCCAAACTTTATGCCTCTCTCTCTTTTGCCCACTTTGGGGCTACTTGGCGGACAGACACTCCAGGAAGTGGCTGCTTGTCTTTGGGACAACAGCCTGGGGCCTCATCACCACCGCCCTCGGATTGGTTTCGGAATTCTGGCAGGTCGGGAAAACGGACAGATCACACCCTCACGCGTTTTCACATGCTGAACACCCTCAGGCACTCACTGCATGCGCGGCCTCTTAGCTACAACGCGGAATCGTGGCCCTACTTGGGCATATTCGAGTGCTTTCGGGCGGTGTGTAACAGTGGAAATCGTTGCAAACGACGATAAACAACGCAGGGGTAGTGTGGCTGCAGACATTTGCACTTTGTTATGAGGGCTTAGAGGGTAGGGGGCAAGCGGGGTGGCGGAGACTCTCCATCAACGGTGGAGCGTGTGGTACGGGGCGTGTGTTTGTGCGTAGGTCGCCTTGCTACGCGCGTTGAACGGGGTCTTCTTAGGGAGTGTCGGTCCTGTTTCCCAGAGTATCTTGGCAGACACCTCTCGGCGTCGTAGCCTCGGATTCTCCTTTGGATTGGTGCAACTCTGCACCAGCATGGGCCGACTTGTGGGTGGGGTTGTTACCACTACCGTCGCCCAGATTCAAATTGGAGCGCTCAAGGTGAGCTGGGCTGGCAAGGCCTTGCTCGCCTTTTTTCAGCGTCAACTAACGTCCTGTGATGCCTTTCTTCCAGGGATACAGTTGGAGACGCTGGAAGACGGCCACACACACAGAACCACACATACAACCAGGCATACAACCAAGCATACAAACACACGTACACATTGTGGGAGCGGAATATGCATCAAAGGGAGAGAGGGGGGCGCACTGGTGTGCCGTGGAGGGCGCGCGCGAGGATACTAAAGGTTTCTTTTTTCTGGGAAAGTTGAAGGTTCACGTTTGTCATGCATATGCACCTTTCGCTCGGCAGAGGCTGTGCTGTTGTGTGCGGAGCTTATGTGTTGTAGCTTTGTGTGTGGGGGTGGGGTAGGGCCACATTTTTGGGCTCTGTAAGGCCCTACGCGCCTTTTGAGGGGCTATTTGGGCAATGGTGTTGCCGCTTCATCATCTTTATGCCGTCATTCCAGCTTCCAGTTGCTTCCTTTTGCTTGACTGCAGGGCTGGCGAGCCTGCTTCATTTGCGTGGGAGCTCTGAGCGCATTTTTGGGTGTCGTCATCGCCTTTGTCTTGGAGGAGATTCCCCGGAGGCGGCTGCTGCGGCCCAAAGGAGACGAATCTGGTGGCACCGGCTCTGATTCCCACATCTCAGACAACTGGTCAACATTCCTCAAGGACGTTCTCACTAAGTCGCTCGCCACGCCCAGTGTTCTTATCGTTCTTGTAGAGGTATATACCTCTAGGATCCGCACACACACATACAGACCCCAAAACTCACACGCACACTTACACATACGTAAACACAAACATCCATAAACACACATACACAAACATGCACATACATAAGCATGTAGACCTAAACACATACATATATAAACATGAAAGCCAAACACAAAACACAAAAACACATGCATACGTAAACGCAAACACAAAAGAACCACAGACATACACACACACGCACGACGTCTTTCGCAGGGTCTTATGTAGAGCACCTTTTTTGAGAGCCTAACACCAGGGGAGGGGGATTAGTGTAGGTTTCCTGTAGGGGCCTTCTATGGCGTAGGGGGCCATAAGTGCTTCCTAAGCTTGACTCGAGGGGGCAAAGGCTGTGTGTGCTGGGGTCCAGATGGACGCAGCGCCTCATTCTGCGCAACTGCTGCTACGTGGATGATGGATAAGGGAAAATGCTGCGGCGCGAGCCCAGGCGACTTGCATACGCGCGTGAAAACATTTTTGTTTGTTGATGGCGGCCCTTGCTGCTACCGTGCGTGTGGAATGCCATGCGCAGGGTCTTGTGGGTACGATTCCCTGGTCAGCGTTTAGCTTTAACACTATGTTTTTCCAATACTGCAACATGTCTGACCTCAAGGCAGCGTACATTATGGGGGCGCTTCTCATCGGCTCCGCTGTCGGGGGGGTACTCGGAGGCCTTCTTGGCGATCGGCTCTTCCATTGGTCCCCTGGACACGGACGGCCTCTTGTTGGTAAGTTCTGGGAAGCAGGAATCGCAATATACGCTTTATTGAGGCCACGCCGATTCTCTAGGATGCCACTATGCGTGCTGTCTCTAAGCGTCTTTGTAGGCTGCATGCATGCATGCATGCATACTTGCAAACCTGCCGGCAGGTGTAGTATGTACGATCTCTCAAATGTCCCTCTCTTGCTTTGCCTTTGATAGTACTGCGTTGCTGACGTAAGCCAGCCTCCTTCCAGATTATAGCCGTGTGCAATTTCAAAGCTTTTAAAGGCTTTCTTGATGTGGGGTTCCTTTCTCTCTCTTGTTGTGATTAGTTTCCGCGTTTTCCTGCCGCCCCTCCCCCTTTCCCCTGTGGCATATGCACATCTTTCTTCCCCCCACTTACCCTTTGCAGGTCAGTTCGCGATGGCGGTTCGGGTTCCCGTGTTGGTGGTTGCGTACTTGGTGGTTCCCAAGGAGGAAACCGCCTTTGCGGTTTTCATGATCTTGGCGCTCATTATTGGCCTATCCTCGATGGCGGGCGTTGCCGTTAACCGACCGATTCTTGCAGATGTTGTCAGGCCCAACCACAAGGCAACCGTCTTCGCACTGGTAGGTCCTTTTCTTCGAATCTCGTGAAGAGCGCCTTACCGAGGCTCTCAACGAGTTGCAGGCAAACAAGAGTGACTTCCTGAGTGACGAAGGTATCTCGCGCAAGCTAAACTCGCGGTTTGCGGCTCTGCACCCCGCCTGTAAACGTAGCTTCCTTTACTAGGGAGGCCACATATAGCTGTCATCGCGTATTTGTTCATTGTTCTGTGGCCTGCTTCCGCCCTGGATGCAGACCGTCGCAGTTGAGGGCAGTGGGGCAGCGATCTTGGGTGCGCCTCTCGTGGGCTATTTGGCAGAGCATTCGTTCGGGTATGTGCGGACGACCCTATTAGTTGCGGAAATGCCAGAGCAGCTTCGCATGGGAAATGCCAACGCCCTTGCCAACGCCCTCGTCTTCCTCACCGTTATCCCCTGGAGTATCTCCTTCCTGCTTTACGGCTTGTTGCACCTCACTTACGGTGAGTGCATCCTGCACACAGATATACAAACATAGATTCTCAGACACAAACTTCTACGCACGCAGACACATTTAAAACGCAAGACCCTTCGAAATGTCTACTTCTACGCGTTTTCAATACTGTTCCTTGTGGGCTTTTTGCTGGAAGTGTGTTTGTGTCCACCTTCTATGACGGGTATGTGTATATTATGTGTATTTGTACATACGTAAATAGATGTATATGTGTATATGTATGTATAAATGTACATACATGCATATATATTTACGTATGTATGCGTATATATATGTTATGTATTTGCATATATATGTATACCTATTTGTGCATGCTTCTGCTATTAGGCCGCGATCAAGTGGCAATGAATGCCATAGTAGCCAAAGAGTACCACACCGAGGACCAGGACGATGACCGCGAGAGTGAAGACACAGAGAGAGAGCAGTGGTTGCTTGACGAGGAGAGAACAGATGTACCTTCTGCAGAAGCTGTTTTCTCCGGTTTCACGAATATAACGCCACACGATAGTGGTGAAGAGTCCCCTCTCGGATCGCCGCTTCCGCCGCGTGCTGCTCAGAGATCCTCAAGTCCTAGCGAATGAGCGATCGAGAGTGCAACACAACGAACCTCGGCACAAGGTCGAATGCGAGGCACTCAAAAAGAAATGACCAGGTGCCAAAGCGGCTTTGTCAGTGCGAACAACGCCTACTGTGCAGAGTGTTCAGCAGTAGACCCGACCGCCGAGCCAGGTGCCTTTGCAAGGCAAGGTCGCTCGATAAAACTGCGCGTTACCTAACACGTTGCTGTAGGTCTGGGCGCAGTAGTGCGCAACAGAGGGGAAATCTGTTGGCTAGCCGCGTGCAGCTAGCCACGAAGGGGAGGCTGAGGAGGCATCAGCTAAGTGTAGCTGGGCACCTCTTGGGAAAGGAGGACGTTGGCAGCCCAGCCGGCCCTCATTGGTGTAGGTTGCTCCTTAAGAGGCTGCAACCGAAAGATTCAAGGACCTGAGTCTTTTCCCTGCAGCTGCCCCTGCTAAGGAGACGTATCGAAGGGCCCCTCGCCCCCCCTTTATGCCGCTCTATTGGCTGAGAAGGGGAAGCCCTGTCATTCCCTTAGCACCGCGCAAAAGCGGTTCCATCCAGATTGATGCCACGCCAACCACCTAATGTTTTGGCGCTTTGAAATTAGTTAGGCTGTGTGGGGCACCTGCTGCACCGTCGCCGACCCCAATGACTTGGGTTGCCCAAATTAGCCAAGGATTTGGCTGGCCGCCCCCCAGGGGTGGAAAGCTACAAAATAACAAAAAGCTAGCTATAGGTACTAAGAGTCTTGCCAGCTAAGGCAGGACATGGAAGGAGTTCATTAGAGCAGAGCTGTGCTAATTCGGCGGGGGCCAGCCCATCGTGAGGCTTCGTGCTCTCTGGGCGGCCCGCTCAACCACGCGGGCCTACTGTTAGGGCGTTTCTGTGCCTGTCTGCACGACAGCCTCCTCCTCGCGTTGGTGACGTGCGAAGACCTCGTGCTTGCTTGCCCCTGCAGCAGAGGGCCCATGTAGCTGCTGCTGCAGAGACACCTGCGCTAGCAGCAGCATTAGTGACAGCAGAGAAGGCGCCGCCAATAGCAGCATGGAGATTTGTAGATGTCTCTCGATCTACTTGGTTCAAACAGATATGTCGGGGGCCGTCAGTTTTTGTCATTTGGAGAGGGCAGGGTGAAGCTGTCCGCAGTGGACGCCCTTGCGGTAAGGGGGGTCCATTCCGTCGCAGCCTGCGGCTGAGGGCTGTGTTGTGTGGTCAATCTAAGGGGCTGCAGTATAGCAGCACGGGGAGATTTCTTCGCCTCAAGGCCACCCAGCATGCAGCAGGACGTCCCGACAGCCTCGCTCTCGCGCGCCAGCTGCTGCACACTCTGCAAGGGGCAAGCACACAAACTCTACAACACAGCGCTACATCTTAAACCGCAATCAGCATGTCCCTAGGTGAAGCGTGCTGCGTACGTGGGCAGGGAAGAGCGAGAGATGCAACTCCCCATCCTTATCCTGCCGCGGCGCGCAGTCCCTTCTCTGTCTACACTTGTCAGGGAACGCAAGGGTTTTGGCCGAGGCCCATCAAGACCCTCTAGGCTGGCCCACCCTGCACTCCGAATTGCAGTATACCTGTGCAAGGGCCATGTAGTGAGCTGCTAGCTCCTGCTTCTCCCTAGAGGCCGCCTGCGTCTCCTCTGCGGCCATCCGAAGCTCGCGCTGCAGCCTGTGCTGCTGCTGCTGCAGCATCTGCAGCTGCTGCTGCAAAAGGGCTCCTTCCCTGCAGGCGCTCTCGTGTGCCTCCTGTAGCTGCTTGTAGGCCGCAGCAGCTCGCTTTGCTGCCGCTGCTAGAACGCCGCCGTCCTGATCTTGTTCTTCCTCTTCGTGCTCGCCGCTGCTACGCCAGCTGCTGCTGCAGCGCTGTATTCCCTGCAGCACCAATGGTTCCAGGTGCTCATAGGCGCGTTGCCTCTCGTTGCAGAGCGCCTCAACCTTGCGGAGCGCATCCTGTTGTTCTTTGCTGGCCTCTGCTGCCGCTGCTGCCGTTTGTTGCTGCACTTGCTGCAGCTGCTGCAGCTGCATCTCGTAGTGCTCCTTGTCTTCTGCAGCACGGGCTTTTTGAGTTTTCAGGTTGTCCGAAGCTTTGGTGGTTGCGGCAAGGGCAGCCCTTAGTTGTTGCTGCTGCTGCTCTATTTGCTGCTGTAGCAGTTCCTGCTGAGCTGCAGCAGTCTGCTGCTGCAGCTGCAGCTGAGCTTCTGCAGCGGCCGTTTCCTGTGTGCGCTTTTCCAGCAGCAGCTGCTGCTGCACTTGCTCCTGCTGCAATTCCTGCAGCTGCTGGCGCAGCTGGCGCAGGGTCTCTTGCCGCTCCTCCTGCTGCTGCTTGCTTTTGGCAAGAAGAGATCGATTGGCTTGCTTCAGCGCACGCAGCTCCTCCAGCTGCTGCTGCGCTTGCTGCTGCTGCTGCTGCTGCTCCTCGCTGCTGCGCCGGTGCGCCGTCTGTAGCTGCTTCACCTGTACATACAGCAGACACAGACGCATCACATTTTCTAGGAAAAGCTGCTCAGACAGCATCGAGCCCATCATGCTTGGAGAAGGTAGAAGAAAGCAGCGTCTATCCCACACAAGGCAGCATCAGGTCTTTGACTGTTCTCGTATATTCCACCGCAGCATGCAGGATGGAGGCAGAATTTCCAAGCTGGAGCCTCCTTGCATTAACTCTTCAGAAAAGCTGGACGCTGCCTCCGCAGAAGCCTCTTGCTTAGAAAGCTAGACACATGTATGCCGTCATTTGTAACTTCTATCGCCGTACATCCAGAAATAAGCGTACGGATGCTTCCATAGGTGTATGAAGAGCGGCTGTTTCTTAGAAGGCGCTAAAAGCGAAAACGGCTCAAGAACACACTATAAGCTTCTTGATGCGGAATGCATGCATAGTCACAGAAGCCATATACATGCGAAGTTCGAATCGAAGGCGTTGCACGAGAGCCCCTCCAAACGTCTAAACAGAGCAGTACTGCTAGCGGCTGCACAGCGTACGACACGCGGTCTGATGCGCGCAAGCGCAGCCATCATCAAATGCCGTTAGGGAAAGCTGCACTGGGCTGCTCCTGACCAATGGGTTATTAGGAGAAGCACTGGAAGAAGATATGTTTAGCCTGGGCAAAGACAGGACTGCATTCTGCGGACGTAGCGGCGCATGCGGCGCTTGTCCCCTCCCTCCTCCCCCCCGAAGCAACGTAAACTTCAGGAGTGGTCCTCATAGGAAGCTTGTGTGTTACAGCTAAAGGCTACAATTCGCCAATAAGGGAAATTATTACGAGATGTCTTGCCTGATCAGAGAGATCCTGCCGCTTCTTGTTGAGGCTGCGATTACGCTCGTTCAGCTCCTTGGTGAGGTCTGCAAGTTCTTTGTTTTCCTGAAGCACGAGGCGCCGAAAATATACATCCCAGACTGCAAATCAGGATCGTTTGAAAGGAGCCAGGAAATTCTTGGCGAGGCATCTTGCAGTGCTACGAAGGGTGTCTTAGTTACCTCTTTAAGCTTGTTATTGGTGTCCATGAGCTTCTTGTGCACGTCCTCTGCCTCAGTTTTGTACGCTGCCGCAGCGTGCTGAGTCTGCTTGAGCTCCTTCTCTGCAGCGGCGGCCGCCGCCGCTGCCTTGTCGATACTCTGCTGCAGTCTGCAAACTTCGGCTTCGTGCTGTGCTCCTGCATCAGCAATTGCGGCCTGCTGCCTTGATAGCTGCTGCTGGACGGTCTGGATGTGCTCCTCCTGTTGTTTAAGTTGCTGGTGAAGCGCCTCCTTCTCCTGAGTCGTCATCTGAAGCTTTTCTATTAAGGTCCTGTTTTCATTCAGCAGATCCACGCGCTGCCTAGCTAGCTCATCATGTGCCTTCACCAATTGACTGTTTCTAGCGTCCAAAGCGTCAGCAAGCTCCTGAGCAGCGGCCCGCTGCTCCCTAAGGCGCTTATATTCTGAGCCCAACTGCTGCAAGTGAGAGAGAAACTCAGGGTCGCCCTCCATTTTTCGCTCGCAAAGCGCACAAGAAGGCTTGAACGGTGCAGGGTCTTCGCAACTAGGGAAGAAGGGCCATAGATAGGAGTGCCGGCGGTATTGTCTGAACAGCGCAAGCCTCGGGGAGACGCGAGAGCCTACTTTCCCACGAGACAAGTGCTGCGCAACAGATGTTGAAAGTGCAGCGCTACAAACAGCACAGGCTGCTCTGCAGAAGACAGAACTTCAGGGCTGCGTGTGTGCGGGTTGGGATATTTTTAGGGTTTCGCGAAATGGAGGGCGACAAATCACCTACAAACTGTTTCAGACTAAGATGACATAAAACGTATTCGCGCTACGAGGAGCTTATACTTAGGGAAGCTGAAAAGGAAAGGAATCTCAAAAGGCACGCACCAGTCAGGACCACTGGGACTCTTGTGCTGAAGACAATGAGTCTAGAAAGTGGAGGTTAAAGCCCCGGTCGGCCACTAAGCAATAAAAACACATTCTCCCAGCCGTATGTTTAAAGAACGTGCACTTGGATCACTGAATTACACTGATAATAGCGGGCTTCACACCCCTCGGCTGCTGAGGCCGCTGCGGGCCGAGCAGCTGTATGCACATCGCAACAACCAGTGCATTCAGTAGCACGACTTTCTGTCTGCGTGTCGGCGCTATTTATTGGATCTATTCAGGACACAGGTATTTGTTCTTTGGGAGTGTGTAGATTATTGCGTCTCGCAGTAGTGCCTTACCCCTTGGTCTCCCTGACCACTGTGCAGGCCCCCCGGAAAGGGGGCCCCAACCGGGGGCCCCGCATGACCGCAGAGGTTTTTGAAGGCAGTAATGCGCTTCAGAAAGTGAAGAAGCATTTTCTACATTGCCGAAGATGCTTTGCGTGTAACGCTAGGACCTTGAACACATACCCTTCATGAGGAACACCTAGGAGAAGGGAGCCTTTTCCAGACCAGGACTTGCGCTGCGTCATATTTTAAGCGCCCTATGCTTACAATCGAAAGCTAAGTGCCCTATTCTGCGGTCCCTGCTCTTGTCTCCAGCCCCAATTCGTCACGTATATTTTGGAGTCGCAGGATACAGCATTTAGGGTCGGAAAACCGCCTGGCTGCGAGGTCCGTGAATTAGCTGGGGGCCAAAAGAGGCTCCCTAGCGCCTTCATGCGGGCTGTATCATTACGCCTTCTACCTGGAGGTACATTGCAGTAGCAGTAGGAGCCCCCAGAATGATGAGACATCAGGCGAAACAGCGGCAGGTGTTCCCGCAGAGGTCTTGCGTTAGAGTAGAATTTTTAGGAGCTAAAAGAGGTCGGGGCCTTGTGGCTTCATAGTTGATTGGCACGGCGGAGATAAGCGCTATCACGAAGCAGCTATGGCTCAGATTAGTGACAAGCAGCAAACCATAGGTGTGTGCTGCTACATACGACAACGACGACTAGCTATGTGGCTTGTATGACCCCATGCGAGCCTCTGAGGCGTTTCAGGCTTCCATGCAGTTACCGGCAGCTTGATGCACTTGCCTAGAGGCTCCTGAAGCCAGAAAGGTAATTCAGGAGATAGCCCGGCTTGCAGTCTGTGAGAAATTAGCGTTTTCTCGAGGGCAGCTTGTATTTTCGTCGTGCCAACGAATATGGCTGGCAGCCTTATTCCAGAAAGCGGTCTGCTGAGCAGTCGACTGCTCTTACTTTTGGAGGCTTTTTGAGGTGTCTGCGACTATGTCTCCGCAACACAGGTCATCTACACTGAGGACAGTCCATTGCTCGTTGTGCAGCACAAGGTTTCACGGGGAGCAGCTTGGATTCTGCATGCAGTTAATTAATCTTGGAATTGGGCGGCACTAAGCAGGAGCTGGCTTGCGTACGGCGGCTTGGAGGTTGGGGCCTATGGGTCCCACTGAGTTCTTGCCTGAGGCTCCAGGGCAGTGGAAAGCGCTGCTGAGATGCATCTGCGCAGGCTCTGCGGGTTGAGAGCAGCAACTGACTTCGCTTTGTAGGGTCTCTCAAGGACGCTACACGTCAGTTCCTCACCAAGTTCGCTACCCAAAGCCAACGAGCAAGCTTTATACATCTTAAGCACGCGAGTCTTGCCGCGCAAAACAGAACGCACAGGCTTGAGTTCTTAGGCCGGAAGAAACAGCCAGTGCCGTCGGATTAGCAATTGAATCCCGTGCTTAGAGCATGCATCTCTTCCTCTCTCTGTATGTGTCTCTCTCTCCCTACCTCTCTGTCTATCCTTCAGTTTCTCTCTCTCCCTCTCTGTACACGCCTTGCGGTTTGCGCCTTTGCGTTCACTGCAGCACTGTAAACATTTCTTCTGTTGCGCGTCTGGACACGCTTTCGGACGTCTTTATCGAAAAGCATGTCTGTGCTACCTCTCCGTCCCTAAACAAGCGTGTGCCCAGCGGCCTTCGTTTGGTTGCTATGTGCTGTTGCACAAGGAGTGCGGATTTCTTACAAGAAGGCAGCTGCAGCTGTCAGCCTTGGGTGGGCAGAATGCACACAGCAGATTTTTGGGCGTTTATGGCTTTGGGTTTGTGTGTTGCTTCTAAATGATTTGCAGGGGCTGGTACTTGGGCCGGTGTTGACTTGTGGGGAGCCTGGGTGCGAGGCGGTCTTCTGCTCAGAAGCGTGCCGGCAGGATTGTTTGTTTGAGTTTGTGTTTGTATATCCTAGTCGTACACCATTACCCGGTGATGGGGGCTGGCCACATGCAGGCGCATGCTCTCCTGAGATCAAGCAGCCTTTTTCTGGCGCAGTGCTTCAGAGCGTGTGTGCACGCTTTTGTCAAATCCTTTCAGTAGGCTGCACTCGCGCCGCCATAGCGCTCAGCGCGCATACTCCAAGACCTCAGATTTTATGTGTTGTTGCTCTCAGCACGCACGGTACGAGACACTTCATCGGATGGCGTGGGTTGATGCAAAGGAGCCTCGACATTGACGCGCGATCCTGGCCCACGCAAGACTCCACCACGATCGCCTTGGTATGGCAGGTGCGTTTTCAGCTCTCTTTACTACGTAAGGCCTAAAGTCAGAGGCTTGTTTACTTACAGCTTTATACGCCGCGGCTAGCGCGGCACCCTCAAGAACGCTCATAAAAAGAAGCAAGAAAGTACCCTTCGCGGACAGTGCAAGGGAGCAGTAGGCATGACGTCAACCTACGGGTATGGTGCTGCAGGCCTCTGCGTGGCACAGGTGTTGTACGAAGTATGCTTTACGGGCCGACACCTTCCAGAAACCTTTTGGCCTTTTCTGCAATTCCGTTCGGCGCCTTGGTGCGACAAACAGGCGCCACTCTGTGGCACTTGTGAAAATTGGCCTGTAACCTCACGCACGTGACAATTTCGCTTTTCTCTCGTGTGTCTGTGCTTCTGTGTGTGCATGTTGGTTGTCACCTGAGGATTGCGGCTTTGAAGTTTCTTCTGCTTCTGCATTCGTGTGCTGCTGCCTGGACATGTCGCAGCCCTGCCGCTTTACTTGTCTGCCCACCGCCTTCCGCGGCAGTGCCTCTCCGAAATAGGGTCTTTGCATGTAGGTGCAAGGGTTGATCCGGGTAAGCCATGGAGTCAACACGGGTTTTACAAAAACCTAAAGGGACGATATTGATCTGTTTGAATCAGCTTACAAAATTCTCTTCCCAAAACTTTTACACCGCTGGAGAACCGGCGTCTAATATTATGTGATTTCACTGCATGTTTAAGGTAGGATCAATTTCAAGTTATTGCCTACTCACAGCTGGAGGTAACATCGAAAGAGGCAACTGGTTGGGATGAGAGCAAATGCAACGAGCCCATTTTCTTGTCAGTGCCTCGTACACGAAGACGGGAGTGGTATGCAGGAGTTCTTGAACATCACAGAGACATAGCTTCTAGAGTGAGAAATCAGAGATACTCAGTGCCGCGCTGAAAGCATTTAAAGCGTCTTGCATTGCACTATTGGCAATTCCTCGGTATACCGGGGCAAATATGGAGGATTGAAAAGTTCCCCTAGGAAAACGCCTCGAGGCTCTTTGTTACGAATAGGCGAGACTTTTTGGTTCATCTGGCCAAAAACAAGAGATCATGATGATCGCTTGGTGGGGCTTTCACAGAATCTTCACCGGGGCATTGTGGTACAGCCCAAAGAAGCCTCGGGCTTCTTCTTAGCCAGCATGCCAAAAGGAAAAAAAAAGAAACGACCCCGAGCGATCTTTGGTTGAAAGGATGCAGCAGCACCGTTGGAAGTCAAAGACTTTGGAACGAGTTATGCGTAGAGTGCCGCAGATACTGTCAGTTAATAGTAGATGCTGGACAGCAGAGTCAACAGGGGGAACGGACCAGAAAAGACAACGGGGACACTACGTTGAAATTTGTAGAGGGAGGGGCGGTCAAGTCTCGACCGAGGAGGATCAAGGAGAACGGGCCGATGAGGCCGCTTTTATGTATGCAGTAATACAGGAACTTTGTAGGAGATTCGTCGCTGCGAAGCTGCGTTTACTGGATGTTAGGAAAGTTGTGCCGCAAGCATAGAGCCAGGGATTACAATGGCCAAAAATTATCAGAACCACTAGGGCGTGAGCCATCACCGGAAGCACCACTCATCAGGTCATCACTTAGCGCGGACGAGCAACAGAAGCCTTCGAATTGTCGAGCACTGGAGTAATGGGAGACGCAATCAGTAGGATCAGAAATGCTGCGCACGGATTGATATGCCCAGTCGCTTCGGGACCTAACGTCACTTCAGTCTTGACAGACTGGAGGCAGCGTCTCTGTCCACATACAATAGACCAAAAAGGAACCAGGAAGACCAAGATAGAAATGCTATTGGGATGTCTAAAGTGATTGTGGTTACGGGAGTATGATGAGCAGAAGTTTGGAGATAGAGGACTAAGGGCGATGAATGCATAGATGGAAGTACGTCAGAGACGGAAGCAGGCGATCATGTTAACGGGGAGCGCTATACAGTATTCGAGGGTGAGGAAGAGCAGACGGTGGCCTGGAAAATGTCACTGACTCTTCTAAGCTACTCTGTGTTACTGGGCGCACAGCAGAGTTGTTTCTGGGCATAGTGGAGGATAAGCATGAAGCGCTGTAATACAAGGGAGTATCCAGACGCCTTATTAGCCCAGCACTGATGCAGCGCCTGTTCCTGGATGTCGGCTTCCCATGTCACAATGGTGGCTGTGTGTCAGCTAGCACGCAAAGCTTGCAAATAAACTCTATTGTTACGCGGTCACCTATGTGGTGTGGCTAATTATTTTAGGGAGAATACCTGGTAAGGTTCCTTTGATGTGACTTTATTGTGAGGCTATTCTGGCTTAGCAGACATCAGGTAGCATGGTAGTTCCGGTCGGATACGCTACGTGGAGATGTGAACCGCCACTGCTGTGACCTGCCAATGCTGCTGCGAGAGGGGTTCGCTGGAGGCGCGTGACCTCACCTCCAGGACTTACTCAGAAACCGCAGCAAATCAGGCACACGATGCCCTTGCCCAACAGGCTACTCTCATATCTATTGCGGAGGCTTTAGGTTTGCCACGACCGCCTTCTGAGCGCTACATGTTGAACCGCAAGCCGAAGAGCGTTCGTATCACGAGCCTCACAGCAGCAGGTGCCAACCAGCTCTGTAAAGCTCTAGTTGGCATCGCAGATACTGGATTCTCTCCTCATGATACCTGTTCTTGTGGATGACACGGCGGATCTGCTTCCTAAACACCTTCAGGGGGTTTCGCTCTGTATGTTCATTGATCATCAGCGTACTCTCGGTCCACTAGTCTCAACTCGCGAACCCCCACTTTGCTAGCGGTGGGAGAGGACGACAAAGCGTCTGTGTGGCCTAGTGCACTGTTGAAACACACGTATTTGGGTTTTAGAGTATAGTTGGGTTACGTTTACAAACTGCCGTCGCAGGTGCTGGCAGCCCGCAGAGCCAAAAGACGTCTTTTTCCCGGTTGCCGTCCAAGGGGGATACCTCCCAAGCTTCCTGTAGATCACCAAATATATGTACCGGTGAGACTACATATATCTCTGATGATCAACCCGGACTGCACAGTGCGATTGCTACACGCTACCCTTGAAGTGCTGGGGACCCCTCTAAATTTTTCAACGCTTTCCATTGAGGCCGGTGTTTGCCAGATAAGGTTTTCACAAAAAGTGGACAGGTAGCACACTGTTGTCTGTTATGTAATGCGTCTCTTTGAACTTCGGGTGATGTTGTTCGGTATCCAAGATGCACGCGCCTTTTCGAGAACCAATATCAATGCTTTTTTCCAAATTGTGTTGGCCCAAGGAGTAGTTACACGTTTTGACGACATCAGTTTACATACTCTGGACCTAATCTCTCACGTGCATCTGGTATGGCTATTGCTGAGCACCTCCTAATAACATCTCTGTATTACGAGTTCAGAGCTTAAAAGGTACCAAAGCAGGAGTTCGAGTACTTCGGCTACACCATCGGCGTGCCGGAAGTTGAGGGTTCAGGAGAATAAATGCAATTCCAATTTGTTCAGAGCTACCACCACACGAGACGCAGGTGCAACAGCCCTTCGAAACTGCCGAGCATAGCGCATATTCGTGGTTCCCGAGTTCCCCGACGTGGCATGGCTGCTCAAAGCTCATGACACTACCTGAATTACATTGCATACGTCCGCTGTGAAGCAACTCGAAACGTAGCTAGTCGAAGTATGCGGTTCGCTCAATTTCCCGACTCCACCAGACCTGATCATCTTTAAGCTATTGCATCAGGCTATGCCTAAGGCTCAGTATTGGAACGCGACAACAAAAGAGCGCTGCTTGAGCCAGATCACGAACGTTTTACTGCAGAAGTACTTCATATCCACCCAAGAGGCTCAGACGTTAGTCAGCGCTTTGAGTACATGGGGATACGTACTCCCCTGTGCAGAGGCTTATCCGCCACAAATCACCAGGAATTGACCAACTTCCAGCAGTCAACCACCTCTAATCCACAACGAAAACACGTGGAGCACTAGCTTGATTTTCTGGACAAATTCCAGAATCTCATGATCAACGTTATGAAAGCCACGCGCTACTAGACTGCGGACGCTCTCGCCGGCCATCCACACTTTGCCCGTAGTAGAGATGCCCTGCACCTGCTTGTCACTTCTAGCATCACTTCCTACGGGTGGACGACCGGCATTACTGCAGCCGCTGATGCGCCAGAAGAGCAGCACGAGAATAGGGGCCGTCAGGCAGCTATTGTGGAGGTGTCAGCTGACTAAACGGTTCAAGCGGTCCCCTTCAAAGTTCCGCTGTCCAAATTGCCCACTGAGCCAGTGTGACAAATCGATGCACCAGAGCGGGAGCCCGATATGTTCTCCTGCACCGGAGTTTTCAACTGCAGGGATATGATTGCTCAATACCGGTAAAAGGCAGACCTTGAACCGCGAGGACTTACTCTCTTTGTCCCTTGATGATGACCCGATACGTGCTCAAGCTTGGGCTGCTTAATCCAACTGGCCCGACCTCATCGAACCTTCCGAAGTGGTCGAGTGGCAAAAAGGCGAAGGGGCTCATTCCTAATTTAAATCCGGCACGGAAAGCACTTCGCCTCATCACTTATTCTCTGCGCATTTGCGTACTACATGTGGCGCATTCGTGTCTCTCCGCTACCTAGGTTCTATGCGTTGTCCGGAGCCATGACCACGTCATTGCCTGCATGCGTCTTGCTTGCAAATGATGTAGTCACGTTAAGCTAAACCTCATCACTAATCTCCTTTCTAAAATGCGCGGCACTATGGGAACTTATTTTAATGCCTACGGGGGGGTGCTGTGGCGGGCCTGCAAAGTACTTATTCAAAGGCCAAGCAGCTTACATCAGCCACCCCGCATTGCTATTAAACGATTCAGTCACGTTAAGCTAGAATTTATCACTGAATTCTTGTCTACGATGATAACGACAGATCAACTTCCGTTTAGAACACTGATGTATAAGACGACACAGTTTATTTTGACTACCAAGGCTAGCTCAACAGCGAATACGGTTCAATTGTTCGCATCTCGCTCATTTTGATTTCGTGGTGTTTCAAAAGTCCTTTTAAATTGGGGCTCACGATATCTCTCTGACATGTGGGAGCGTCTATGACAGCCTTTGAACGTCAAGCAGGTGGTGGCACCCGCACATCGCCTTCAAAGAGACGGTGAACAGAATGCATGGACAGACGTGCTGCGGGGTTTGATTCCCTGATCCGATAAGAGCTAGTGTCAGATCGTGCCTCTCGCTCCTGCGGTCGCATAGATTACCACTGGTGACCAGTGAGTACATACTACAGCATCACCAATCGACATGCTTGGGGGCGTCGCGCCAGCACTCACGCCCTATGACCAGGTTCTGCAGGCAACTGTGTGAGCCGACCTAAATTAATATACTTCATGCGAAATGACAGCAAAAGTTTCGAGCTGATTCAGAGCTAGGGGAAGTTGAGTATTCTATCGGTGGCGAAGTGTGGATTAGTACCCGCAATCTCTCGGGTGTGTCCATCTGCTCTAAGCTTGGGTCCCGTTACTGCGCACCAAGTTTGATATTCTAGTGGGTTCGCACGGTTGCCGACAGCCGTGCCGTAGCACCCTGAAACAGGCGCCACGATGTTTTTTCTTGCGCGCACGCATGAACGCACGCTTAGTCGACATTCAAACGACGTTTCAAGAGCAAGCGGTTGGTCGGCTCTACATTCGGGACACCACAGGGCAGGCATCAGCCACCTACGGAGTGGACTACAGTGTGACAGATAAGAGTAAGGGTGACTTCCTTCGGTATCTGCGGAAATGACGCGGCAAGCCAGAGAACCAAGCCACCTGCAAACTCACCCAACCTTACAAATTGCCGGCTTCCCTCCCCGCCTGGCAGCCCAACCAACTTAAAAGGTCCCGGCAGGCAACAGCCGACTCAGCCAGTTTCCCAGAGGCGAGGGTCATGGGAGGAGAGCAGGCGGCTGTATCATCGCAGCCGCTTGAGGGACCTACCAAAATTTTTAAGGCAAGCAGGCTCTAAAGGAGTAATTTTACCTGGACGGCCGCTGAACAGACAAGCCCCAGGAACCTACAATGATCCATGCAAGATACACGAAAGATGATGCCCTTGGAGGAATCTTGCAGTTGACCCCGCTGACGGAACACGCAACGGCCACCAGGCGAGGAGGGCTTCTTGCGAGACAAATAAAAGTGTAGTGCAGAACACTACTCTAGCAAGGTTTGAGCAAACAAATATCATAGACAAATATTTCCAAACACAAAGAGGCTCGAAACAAATCAACGTTACGCCTGGCCAACAAAGTGGGAGTCATAGCCTCCGTGGGGCGTAAACAAGAGGCACAAAGGATTACGTCCAGGAGCCCGTCTAGCGAGTAAATTCAAGTTCTTGAGCTCAAACACTGATTTTCTCGTAAAGAGCACAAAGTGCTTTGCTGCTTAGTGCTCTCCATATCAACAACATGCCTGCAGTAGTGTAAGTGCGCGCCCAACAGACGTCAAATAAATATCACTGCTACCCGACCGCTCATTCAGAATGTAAGCGCACTTTCTCTGTAATAAAGCGTCCGCCAACAAAAGTAGCCCCCAAACTTGGATTCTGCTGTCTCTTGAGCTGCTGATGGAGGGCAGGCTAGCAAGAGAAATTCTGCCGGACAGTCACGCAATTGTTTAAGAGTATAGCAGTGCCATGGTCAGGTCTCAGGGCCATAGTCGGTGGCACTGCCATCCAGCACTGCATACAGGTTTTCATCAGCTGTTTTAGACGTTGCGTAGGCATCAGATCAGCTGCCCAACGACCTGTATGTAGTGCGCTCACCACACTCATCAAATGCAGCTGTGGGTTGCTCAAAACGTGCAATGCTTCTTTGTATAAAGAATGCGTGCCAAAATTGCTGCTTTACTTTAAGAGATACTACCAGCTTGGTGATCACTGGCACTGCAGTCAGGGAGGAGCCCTATCAACGTGTGCATTGAGTAGCTACCCGCAAACATGGATGCACGTGGAATAGTCCAGTAGAATGCCTGTTTCATTGTCTGGAGTTTGGTGGGTGTGTAAAGGTCTGAGCGGCAGATCTAGTGAACACTGTAATATGCTCGACACAGAGACAGATAGTCATGATTTAACAATCGGGGATCATCTAAAAAATGTTTGGGTGCTAGCTCTCGATGATGTTAAGGTGTAGTTGCGTGGTAGGTGGACGTTTGGCGGTATGATGTGTTTGTAACAACTGTCCATATGGGCTAATGAGCGTTTTGCCCTGCTGGGCTGTGTGCCAGCTCGTTAAAATGAACACAAATCTACACGCACGAATGGCATGTAGCAAGTTTGCCTACCTCGTGCACCGCGTTTGATGTACCCCATAGCTTCTTGTCCGTTCTGCCCTCAATTAACATACTCAGTGGCTTACCCTCCTCTATAAAAGAACGCATGTGCTGGCAGATGTACAAGCAGCCAGCCTATCTTAAAGGGATTACGATTACGCATTCTAGGGCTGGGTTGGTAGGATATGAAAGAGGTAGGACGAGGTGTATTCAGTAAGCATTACTTACAGTAAATTATAAGTTTTTTGAGAGACAATGCACTGGCAGCAACTGCTGTACGGCTTGCAGGGGGTAAGTCTATGAGAATTAGCAAATGCAGCTTAGCATGAACCAAAATTTCCCGCGTGCCGTTGTATCGAGAGCGCCTAGCAAGGTTGCAGTTTGCGGCTTAGAGGCAGGCACAATCAGGTTGGTGTTCACTCCACTTCCGAAAATGACAAATACCGACCACGTTGCTCACAGCGGAGGCAGTGTCAATCGAGCATGCGGCCTTTACTTACGGCACAGCTCGCATTGTTATAGTATACGTACTCGCTTGAAGAACTGAGATTTGACGAATGGCTGACAGACCGGTACGCGCCGCACGTAAGTTGGCTGCAGTCTAATAGACCTATAGAATTTGCAGTGTCAAGGTCCAGTTGCTCTCAGCGATTTGCGAAGCGAGCTCCGTAGAGGTGTACAACAGCAACGGAGGGAGTGAAGGCTTGTGAAGTCAAAGAACAAATGAAAATCCTGTGTCCGGTTGCTATTGAGAGTACGCAGAGCTGTCGGCTGCTAAAGCGTTTTGAAGCATCACAAAACCAATCAGGCTGCTATGGTGGCGTGCTTCTACACCCAGAAGTTGTCTGAAAGAGACCGAAATTTCTCTTGATGCGCACGCGGGTCGGTAAGGATCTCAAACGTTTTGTTCTGCCGACCAGAACCAGCGACGATCAAAATCAATATTCGGGTCCTGTTGAATCACGGGGTAGATGATGTAATGTGTGAGACGCTTTTGAGATGATGTCTTCTGTTCCAGGCTGCAGCACTCACATGTTACGGAACTTGGAGACCACGAAGTCTAGGCATTCGGCGTCGTTTCAAGATTTTCACTAGGTGACTTTAAAGAATTCTAGGGAGTTATTTATGGGAGTACTACTAGCAGGCTGTGGTTCCCTCATACGTCAAACCTAAAGCTTTGCACTGCACAAGAACATGCCATGCGCCTTTGTGTGGAGCTCAGCAGCATGTTTAGGTGCATACGCCTCATGGGCGTCTTACAGGTATCTTACGCAAGAACACCATTAATTGCAAGCGTCGCAGCCTTCCACAAATATATAGCCGACCTGTATGCAGTTGCAAACCTATGCGAGTTCTTTTTCGGAGGCTGTGTATGGGTAACAGGCCATCACGCAATTAATCGCATAGATTCCTACCCTACAGGAGTAATTCTTAGTATTAGAGCCATACATATCAAGCAACAGACCGACACCATATACCTACATGCATTGTATGAACCAGAAAACAAGTGCCAGGGAGAGCCATGCAAGCCTTGACAGCAAAAGTCCCCATTTTGTGTACAGGCAAGCTCTGATGTCTCCAACCTTCTAGTAAGCATTCTTTCGAAAAGACGGGATTTCATGCTTCCCCTCGATGTTTGTATGAGTGTACAATCGACTGTTGGGTTACATTATCAAATCCAGACACATTTTACCTTATGCGAAGAGAATCAATTAATCTGGTCAAAACTGGAGGCGGATATGTGGATAGTCTATTTTTGTCGACGGCGATACACACAGTCGGAGTGGCTCAATGCGAAGCTCTTCTGGTTAGAAGAAAGAGGTCGCCTTTTGTATGAAATTTCCTGGTTTTAGGGTACTGGGAGGTCCCACAATATGGTCTGAGCAGCACAATGGCCTGGCATGTCCCAGTCACTTTGCAGTTAGGTAGAGTAATAGGTTGCCGAGTATTACGAACTCGGTTCACCTCATATATCATCTTAATATGTGCAGTCCCTTGTGTACTATGTACAACTGTGGAACTACAGCCCTCTTGATAATTCCCACATTGGTATTTGATGTAGGTAATAGATTTTTGAGAGCCTCGAATTCAATGCGCGTCGTGGCTACTCTATTAAGAAGTGGTTGCTTGCATATATTTGCTTGGTATGACCTGTTGTTTTGCTGTAGTTAAGGACTGTTGAAAAATGGCAGGGAAATTCTTTCCACACCCATGCGTACAGTATATGATGCCGAGGGCGAACAGCAGTAATAAAAGTATGAACATCAGTCAGTAAAAACGCATCTGATGTTATTCGTATATAAGTGATAAAATGCCAGTCATATATCCTCGTAATTGTCATACAAGGAAAATAATATTAATTGCTCGTTTGACGGCAATTGCTTAAAGTCAGTATGTTGCAGTTTGCAAAGATACTGGCACCAAGCGTCGGTAAGAGCTCGTGTCTGTTTCTATTTGCAGATGCACCTAATAAGGTACCTCGACAGGAACGCCCGCGCGCAGGGCAGTAGCCGATAATGGGACGCTGGCACCACTGAATTGCTGTAGAAAGGGTACTCCAAACAGTTTGGCTGCACTCGTTGCTCACAGAAAAGTCAAAGCAAATGAGGTAGCACGCGCAAGCTTGTGGCATTTGAATTCATCTACTTTGTGATGTATATCTGCACGTTATGAGAAAGCATTTTCCTTCAAAGTGGCTCTTTGGAGTGCAGCGTGGCTTGTTTACAGATCAGTTACTCTGAATGATTAAAGGTGAAAACCTAGCTTCACATAAATATTTTGACAAATCCGTGGCGCTTGGAGGCGGTTGATTGAGCAGCAAAGTGGTTGTGCACGGAGGTTTAGAGATATGGCAGGTGTATCAAGGTATGCTGTGTCAGGGAATGCTTCTGTCTGTTTTGCTGTACGGTGCAATTCTCAGTATGTGAATTCCTGCTGATAAAAGACTTGAATAATTTGCCCTGAACAGCATACAAAATAAAATATTACTAGTGCACAATTCACATTATGGAAGATGAAGGACGAGCGCTTTCAATGAAGGCAGCCGTTGCATGGTGATTGTTCTCACTGCTGATTTCTGGGATCTCTCTACATGGGTGTCATGCTTTGGTCAAGCCGCCTAGTGTGAGCTGTGTGACTCTGAGTTTGTTCCATGCATTTGCCCACATTCCACGGTCATGCACAGTCCCTGTGACACACGCGACGCTCTGATGCACACATGGGTCGACTCCCTGCATTTTTAGAATGAGTTAAAGCTTTACTTAACTTTCCTAACCTACAGGTTCTGCAGGCGTTGCTACAAGTAGCCAAAAACGACTTTTGAAAGGCTTAAAATGCTGCCATTCCTGGCTTGTAGGGACTGCATGATGTAAGCTGCGCGTTGCCTCTTACATATTTGGTGTGTCGTCCCTACTAGACCCTCCCATTCTGCCATCTAAGCATTAATGCCTGAGTATCTACATAAAAGGCATGAGACATCACCTACTCAAACCACTGTGAGTTGGATTAGAGACTAAGTATCTCCCAGACTACAATACTACTACAATGCACGTTACTGGTATTGATTTGTATGTGTGTGTGTGTTTGTGTTTGTGTTTGCGTGTGTGCGTCAGTGCATAGTGCTTCAAATGTAGCCCTTCCCTCAAATCTTTTGTGGTGTTTTTACGGGAGTATTTTTTGGGGCAGGTGTTTCGGCCACTGGGATTGACCTATGGAAATTCAATACCTTGAAATGCCTCAATCAGAAATATGCGTTTGTTGTGTTATCCCTGGGCAAGCGGCGTGCTAGTCCTCTTTGTATCGTTCCACCTTTATCGGATGTCATTCTAAAAGGAGGCCACCCTATGGCGCCACACGTGTTGTTGATTGGCAAAGAAGCACTCCCCCCATCACTAGTTTGTTAAAAATAAGTGAACTGCCTAGAGTTTGGAAATATCAGGCATGGCTCCCGCATTCATTTAATTTAACTAGTAAAATGTAGGCCTTGAAGCATGACCATTTCATGCGACGGCCTATGTTCGACTGCAGGCACTAGTGCTTAGTCTGAGCCTGGTGGTTTCTCCTCTGGCTGCATTGGGTGTATTAGTACTCGTAAGGGACTATCATT
Source organism: Cyclospora cayetanensis (assembly GCF_002999335.1). Taxonomy (NCBI): domain Eukaryota; phylum Apicomplexa; class Conoidasida; order Eucoccidiorida; family Eimeriidae; genus Cyclospora; species Cyclospora cayetanensis. Next base: position 3,411 of record NW_020312044.1, on the reverse strand, counting down.
TTCAAGTAAGGCACCTATGGAAACAGCCAAAGAGCACTAGATTTTGTTCATAAAGGTATCGAGCAATTTCTCATCAAGGTATCGATATGTAGCCCTGTTTGCGGTTATGCTTGGCCTTCGGCTCTGTCGTAAAGTTTCAACTGCGCATGCAACCCGTCCCTAGCCTGTTGTTTAAAATCATTATCAGGAGGCTGCTTCTGGAGAACCTTTTCCACAAGGTCTCAGAGGTAATTGGGCTTTTGCAGAATAATCGGTATTGGATGCCGGGGTCACGGCAAGTTCAAAATTTAGTGTCGACATAGGCACTCGCACACTTTTCCGTGTCTTGCCTTACATTGCCGCCAGCTGCACACATAATAAAGCAAACTAGTGTTTATTCGCTGGTGTTGATCCATATCACGTCCCTTCCTGACGTTCATCGTCTGTTTTGTACTGGTCGGGTATAACGGACAGCGCATTCTGCCTTGCCCTTATTTATAATACACACAAAGGATCACATCACATGTGTTTTAGCTCCGCATACCAAGGAGTGGCAGCCACAGTGAGTGCAAAAAGTAGGACATGTACGCAAGCGTTTGGCTGTGGATAAACCTCGTTGCCCCATTACGAGAACAGCAATTCTTAATTTTTTCTTGTGTTCGATATCGTCCATTTTTCGACTGAGCGGCTGTGTTCGTTGAATTAGTGATGGTATTTAGCGGAGTATCTGATGCTTCTGTGGCTTTTCCTTTTATAATCTAACCTCAAGAGATAAGTAGATTTTTATTAGTAAGGTATAAAACGGCGTCCATAGACGGTATGCAATGCAATTTTCCCCACTACTGTTTTCGTCTACTGTGGCAACTAGTATGAATGTGCCGCCGTAATCACCCTTAATGCATAAGAAAGGAGAACCGGGCTCTGCTGTTACTATGGGTGTGTGAAGCATGATTTAAAGCTAAAAGTCTTGTCGCTGTGTGTGCTTGCAAGCTGCGTGGGGCAGCTGTCTTTTAGGTTGACAGCCCGGCGGGGTTGAGCCCTAATTGTTCTCCAGAATCAGATAGCACTAAGGCTACTGTCTCGTGCAGGCTAAGGAGAAACGTTTATCGATTTGTTCAGTGAAATTTTTGTGAATATATTAATACTTCTGCTGGAATGAGGTTGAGGGCTGTGCTACAAGAAACGTGGCTCTTGGTTAACGTAGGAACTCGCTGGATGAATGGGAGGACAAGCTACGATATAAAGATATTATGGAATCTTATATTTCGTCAATGTTGGCGGCTAAACCCATATTGTTAGCGTGTATGCATGGTCTTTTTAAACTAGTGCAATGAGTAGCTAGCTGATTATGCCTGCTTTCCCCAGTTAGACTGCGACACCCTGTGCTAAAGGGAAAAATGGGGTTGGCCTCGAGTAACGTGGCAAGCTCCATCAGATCTTGTGATATCTCTGTTCCCATAAATAACGGGGTCGTGATGCACATGCGAAAATCAAATGGTCTATTTCAAGAACGTGGGGGCAAGGAGAGCGTGGAATGTAGAGCAGAGCGCCTGCAGTTACTGGTGACCTTTCTGCTAAAATGTGTGTTGACTAGCGCCAAAAATGAAATGTGGTCAAAGCGATTGTGCAGGTTCTTATGCTATTTTCTGCTTCCTTGGTTTTGATAGCAGCAATTTTTATTTATGCTACGGTCACTACCAGTTTAACTTGCGATTGAGGGAGCCTCCCTCCAAACCGTTCGCGAGCCAGTAATATTGCGATATCGAAAGCTCCTTTGAGTGTACGCCGTGGAAATGTTTTAAATAAATCATTTATCCGTGGTTGATATCTATGTGGAGTATGTAAGATTTGCCTTGGCAGAGATTTTCTGAGACAGCGTGTTGGCTAGCAGGGGCAGTGTGGGTTTTTCGTGAAGGGCTGAAGGAAGCTGAACATTATCACCCCTATATTCCCCATGTGCAGTCTTGGTGCCTGGTCTACAAAGCAGGAATCGTCATCCCCTTTGGCGTGGGACTATGTCCTCCTACTGCAGGTCACAAATATAATATGCATTCCCGGAGAAGCCTTGAACTTTGAAATTGTATAAAAATGGGGTGCTTTCCTTGGCGGGTTGATAAAATATAAAGGAGTAACCGTTTGGTGCAGCTTTTGCATACCAACTTATGAGCTGATGTCTTCAAGCATATACAAGTCAGCTACTGTTGAGTCATTGATAAGCCAACGGCTGGCCCCTGATTTTCCATCCGGCTAGCTATGCTGCGAATGCCTGTTAATGCTTGAAGCTCGTGATTTGTGGTTTGAGCACCACGAGTGCCCTTTTTTACTATGCCGGCGTGCTCGGGTTCGAGTGGCATGGAGAAGCAAAGAAAACAAATTAAAACGTTTTGTTCTTCACATATTCTAATGGCCTGCATCCTTCGCAAGAAAGTTGCAGATATATGACCTTGTACGTTTTGAAAAAGAAGCTATTTGGATGCTAGAAGCGAAAGTCTAGGCATGTCCTCAGTTTTTGGTACTTGTATGATCATTGGGGATGTAGCGGGTGGTGGTAGTGACGGCCTGCACGAGTGGCGTAGATTAGCTTGAGAAACTACTGCGGCAAATAAATTTGGGAGCTGAGTGAGAAAATGCAGAACTTACTTGAACGCGTGAGTTGGATATTCCTTGTTGAAAAGTGTATGCCATCAAGCACCACAGGGCCCATGTGTGAACATTAGGGAGTAGAAAAGGAAGTGTTGCAAACCATATTACCTATACTGCAGGAAAAAAAGAAGTGTACGGCCCTACATGAATAGTATTTTTTTTCCACTAAGATGCTGGTTGATGTACCGTGAAAGGACTAGTACCCTACAGATACAAACATGCAAGCCTCGGGCACAGTTTTTGCGATATGGGACAACGTGAGCAAATTGTGAAGGAGTAGTACCACGATGAAGCCTGCTGATGTTGGCAGATATAACTATGCACTGGGAATGATGGGAAGTCATTTATCAGCAGAAATCCCAAGTCATCAGAGGCCAGGAGCACCCCATCGTGCATAATGTCAGCACATTGATGATTTGCGAAAATCCCTTTATTTGGACGAGCCGAAGAAAAAAATACGACAACTCTGAAGCGGCAGAAAGAAACGACCGCCTTCCCTGAAACTACCCATGAAGTTCACGATAACCACAGACATTACAACGAGAAAATGGATGAAATGTGGACTGCAGATCTAGCGTTTGCCTCCAAGTGATGTAGAACAATGCATAGAACCGTAATGTTCAATGCAGAAGTAATTATTCTGCAACATACAGGGCCAAGAAGCGCCTCAGAGTTTAGGGTTTAGGGTTTAGGGTTTAGGGTTTAGGGTTTAGGGTTTAGGGTTTAGGGTTTAGGGTTTAGGGTTTAGGGTTTAGGGTTTAGGGTTTAGGGTTTAGGGTTTAGGGTTTA